>NC_043976.1:43719832-43787332 GCF_902148855.1 Sphaeramia orbicularis | reverse complement strand
CAAGATTTCTTAGTTGTTTTTGCTGGAGTGCCTTCTTCATCACATCCACCTTTCACCTGTTTTGGGTTTCCCGCTGTCGGCACTACTAACCTCACGACAACTAAGACTTAGGCTAATGAAGATGGCAGTTCTCATGAGGCTAGTGACGGAGCTCAGCTAGGAGAGAAAGAAGACTGGATTTCATTATTATTATTTTGTTATAATACAGGAGATTTACGGGATAATAATAATACGGGAGGAAAGAAGGAAATGGGGGTAAAATAAAGAAGTTTCCCAGCAAAAACGGGAGACTTGAAAGGTAGGATACCCACTTACATGTTTTTGGAGGTATTTCAAAGTGTTTTGAGCCTTTATTCAAAACTTCATCTGCGCCCCCTAGTGTTCACATGGTAAGGCTATAGTATGTGCACCAAAAAGGGTCATTTTTTGACCATCTTCAAATCTTGTTAAAACTGCTATGGACCATTATACATGCCCACCTTAGTGTTTCTGGAGGTATTTCAAGATGTTTCAAGCCTTTTTTCAGACATTCATCTGCGCCCCCTGGTGTTCACATGGTAAGGCTATAGTATGTGCTCCAAAAAGGGTCATTTTCTGACCATCTTCGAATCTTGTTAAAAACTGCTCTAGACCATTATGAATGCCCATCTACATGTTTCCAGAAGTATTTCAAGATGTGTCAAGCCTCTATTAAAACATTAATCGGCGCCCCCTGGTGTTCAAATCCAAAGGCTATGGTAAGTGCTCCAAAAAGGGTGATTTCAGACCATGTTCAAATCATGTTAGAAAGTGCTCTAGATCATTATACATACCCATCTACATTTTGCCAGAAGTATTTCAAGATTTTTCAAGCCTTTATTCAAACATTAATCTGTGCCCGCTGGTGTTCAAATCCAAAGGCTATATAGTATGTGCTCAAAAAAAAATTTTTTTTGACCATATTCAGATCTAATTAAAAAGTGCTCTAGATCATTTTACATTCCCATTTAAGTGTTTCTGGAGGTATTTCAAGGTGTTTCGGGCCTTTTTTAAAAATTCATCAGCGCCCCCTGGTTTTCAAATGGTAAGGCTCATGGTAAGGGTCATTTTTGGACCATCTTCAAATCTAAATAAAAACTGCTCTAGATCATTTTACATGCCCACCTGAGTGTTTCTGGTGGTAGTTCAAGGCTTTTCGTGCCTTTATTCAAACCTTCATTGTCGCCCCCTGCTGTTCAAATCCTAAGGCTATAGTATGTGCTCCAAAAAGGGTCATTCTTTGACCATCTTCAAATCTAAATAAAAACTGCTCTAGATCATTGTACCTGCCCACCTGAGTGTTTCTGGAGGAATTTCAAGATGTTTCAGGCCTTTATTCAAACTTTCATCTGCGCCCCCTGGTGTTCAAATGGTAAGGCTATAGTATGTGCTCCAAAAAGGGTCATTTTTTGACCATCTTCGAATCTTGTTAAAAACTGCTGTAGACCATTATGCATGCCCATCTACATGTTTCCAGAAGTATTTCAAGATGTTTCAAGCCTCTATTCAAACATTCATCGGCGCCCCCTGGTGTTCAAATGGTAAGGCTATAGTATGTGCTCCAAAAAGGGTCATTTTTTAACCATCTTCAAATCTAAATAAAAACTTCTCTAGATCATTTTACATGCCCACCTGAGTATTTCTGGAGGAATTTCAAGATGTTGCCAAAGAGGGTCATTTTTTGACCATCTTCGAATCTAATTAAAAGTGTTCTAGATAATTATACATGTCCACCCAAGTGTTTCTGTAGGCATTTCAAGGGTTTTCATGCCTTTATTAAAACATTCATTGGCGCCCCCTGGTGTTCAAATGGTAAGGTAATGGTATGTGCTCCAGAAAGGGTAATTTTTTGACCATCTTAGAATCTTGTTAAAAACTGCTCTAGACCATTATGCATGCCCATCTACATGTTTCCAGAAGCATTTCAAGATGTTTCAAGCCTCTATTCAAAAATTCAGTGGTGCCCCCTGGTGTTCAAATCCTAAGGCTATAGTATGTGCTCCAAAAAGGGTCATTTTTTGACCATCTTCAAATCTAAATAAAAACTTCTCTAGATCATTTTACATGCCCACCTGAGTATTTCTGGAAGAATTTCAAGATGTTTCAAACCTTTATTGAAACATTCATTGGCGCCCCCTGGTGTTCAACTGGTAAGGCTATAGTATGTGTGCCAAAGAGGGTCATTTTTTGACCATCTTCGAATCTAATTAAAAAGTGTTCTAGATCATTATACATGTCCACCCAAGTGTTTCTGTAGGTATTTCAAGGGTTTTCATGCCTTTATTCAAACATTCATCGGCGCCCCCTGGTGTTCAAATGGTAAGGCTATAGTATGTGCTCCAAAAAAGGTCATTTTTTGACCATCTTCAAATCTAAATAAAAACAGCTCTGGATCATTTTACATGCCCACCTGAGTGTTTCTTGAGGTATTTGAAGGCTTTTCGTGCTTTTATTCAAACATTCATCGGCGCCCCCTGGTGCTCAAATGGTAATCTTAGTATGTGCTCCAAAAAAGGTCATTTTTTGACCATCTTCAAATCTAAATAAAAACTACTCTATATCATTTTACATTCCCATTTAAGTGTTACTGGAGGTATTTCAAGATGTTTCAAGTCTTCTTTCAAACATTCATCGGCGCCCCCTGGGGTTCAAATGGTAAGGCTATAGTATGTGCTCCAAAAAAGGGTCATTTTGTGACCATCTTAAAATCTAAATAAAAACTACTCTAGATCATTGTACATGCCCACCTGAGTGTTTCTGGAGGAATTTCAACATGTTTCAGGCCTTTATTCAAACTTTCATCTGCGCCCCCTGGTGTTCAAATGGTAAGGTAATGGTATGTGCTCCAAAAAGGGTCATTTTTTGACCATCTGAAAATCTTGTTAAAAAACTGCTCTAGACCATTATGCATGCCCATCTACATGTTTAAGGAAGCATTTCAAGATGTTTTAAGCCTCTATTCAAAAATTCAGTGGTGCCCCCTGGTGTTGAAATCCTAAGGCTCCAAAAAGGGTCATTTTTTGACCATCTTTAAATCGAATTAAAAACTGCTCTAGATCATTTTACATGCCCACCTGAGTATTTCTGGAGGAATTTCAAGATGTTTCAAACCTTTATTGGAGCATTCATCGGTGCCCCCTGGTGTTCAAATGGTAAGGCTATAGTAAGTGCTTCAAAAAGGGTCATTTTGGACCATGTTCAAATCATGTTAGAAAGTGCTCTAGATAATTATACTTACCCATCTACATTTTTCCAGAAGTATTTCAAGATGTTTCATTATTTTTTGACCATCTTTAAATCTAATTAAAAACTGCTCTAGATCATTTTACATGCCCACCTGAGTATTTCTGGAGGAATTTCAAGATGTTTCAAGCCTTTATTGAAACATTCATCTGCGCCCCCTTGTGTTCAAATGGTAAGGCTATAGTATGTGTGCAGAAGAGGGTAATTTTCTGACCATCTTCGAATCTAATTAAAAAATGTTCTAGATCATTGTACATGTCCACCTGAGTGTTTCTGGAGGTATTTCAAGATGTTTCAAGCCTGTATTCAAAAATTAATCTGTTCCCCCTTGTGTTCAAATGGAAAGGCTATAGTATGTGCTCCAAAGAGGGTCATTTTTTGACCACCTTAAAATCTAAATAAAAACTACTGTAGATCATTGTACATGCCCACCTGAGTGTTTCTGGAGGAATTTCAAGATTTTTCAGGCGTTCATTCAAACTTTCATCTGCGCCCCCTGGTGGTCAAATGGTAAGGCTATAGTATGTGCTCCAAAAACGGTCATTTTTTGACCATCTTAAAATCTAAATAAAAACTGCTCTAGATCATTGTACATGCCCAACTGAGTGTTTCTGGAGAAATTTCAAGAAGCTTCGGGCCTTTATTCAAACTTTAATCTGCGCCCCCTGGTGTTCAAATGGCAAGGCTATATAGTAAGTGCTTCCAAAAGGGTCATTTTTTGACCATCTTCGAATCTTGTTAAAAACTGCTCTAGACCATTTTACATGCCCACCTGAGTATTTCTGGAGGAATTTAGAGATGTTTCAAACCTTTACTGAAACATTCATCAAAGCCCCCTGGTGTTCAAATGGTAAGGCTATATAGTAAGTGCTTCAAAAAGGGACATTTTCTGACCATCTTCAAATCTAAATAAAAACTGCTCTAGATCATTTTACATGCCCACCTGAGTGTTTCTGGAGGTATTTCAAGAAGTTTCGTGCCATTATTCAAACATTCATCAGCGCCCCCTGGTGTTCAAATGGTATGTGCTCCAAAAAGGGTCATTTCTTGACCATCTTTAAATCTAAATAAAAACTACTCTAGATCATTGTACATGCCTACCTGAGTGTTTCTGGAGGAATTTCAAGATGTTTCAGGCCTTTATTCAAACTTTCATCTGTGCCCCCTGGTGTTCAAATGGTAAAGCTATAGTATGTGCTCCAAAGAGGGTCATTTTCTGACCATCTTTGAATCTTGTTAAAAACTGCTCTAGACCATTTTACATTACCATTTAAGTGTTTCTGGAGGTATTTCAAGATGTTTCAAGCCTCTTCTCAAACATTCATCAGCGCCCCCTGGTGTTAAATATGTAAGCTATAGTATGTGCTCCAAAAAGGGTCATTTTTTGACCATCTTAAAATCTAAATAAAAACTGCTCTAGATCATTGTACATGCCCACCTTAGTGTTTCTGGAGGTATTTCAAGGCTTTTCGTGCCTTTATTCAAACATTCATCAGCGCCTCCTGGTGTTCAAAAGGTAAGGCTTTAGTATTTACTCCAAAAAGGGTAATTTTTTGACCATCTTCGAATCTTGTGAAAAAATGCTCTAGACCATTTTACATGACCATTTAAGTGTTTCTGGAGGTATTTCAAGATGTTTCAAGCCTTTTTTCAAACATTCATCAGCGCCCCCTGCTGTTCAAATGGTAAGGCTATAGTATGTGCTCCAAAAACGGTCATTTTTTGACCGTCTTAAAATCTAAATAAAAACTGCTGTAGATCATTGTACATGCCAAACTGACTGTTTCCGGAGGAATTTCAAGATGTTTCGGGCCTTTATTCAAACTTTCATTTGCACCCGCTGGTGTTCAAATGGTAAGGCTATAGTATGTGCTCCAAAAAGGGTCATTTTTTGACCATCTTCGAATTTTGTTAAAAACTGCTCTAGACTATTTTACATTACCATTTAAGTGTTTCTGGAGGTATTTCAAGATGTTTCAAGCCTCTTCTCAAACATTCATCAGCACCCCCTGGTGTTCAAATGGTAAGTATGTGCTCCAAAAAGGGTCATTTTTTGACCATCTTCGAATTTTGGTAAAAACTGCTCTAGACCATTATGCATGCCCATCTACATGTTTCCAGAAGTACTTCAAGATGTTTCAAGCCTCTATTCAAACATTCATCAGAGACCCCTGGTGTTCAAATGGTACGGCTTTAGTATGTGCTCCAAAAAGGGTAATTTTTTCACTATCTTCAAATATAATTAAAAACTGCTCTAGATCATTTTACATGCCAACCTGAGTATTTCTGGAGGAATTTCAAGATGTTTCAAACCTTTATTGAAACATTCATTGGCGCCCCCTGGTGTTCAACTGGTAAGGCTATAGTATGTGCTCCAAAAAGGGTCATTTTGGACCATGTTCAAATCATGTTAGAAAGTGCTCTAGATCATTATACATACCAGTCTACATTTTTCCAGAAGTATTTCAAGATGTTTCAAGCTTTTATTCAAACATTCATCGGCGCCCCCTGGTGTTCAAATGGTAAGGCTATAGTATATGCTCCAAAAAGGGTCATTTTTTTGACCATCTTAAAATCTAAATAAAAACTACTCTAGATCATTGTACATGCCCACCTGAGTGTTTCTGGAGGAATTTCAAGAGGTTTCAGGCCTTTCTTCAAACTTTCATCTGCGCCCCCTTGTGTTCAAATGGTAAGGCTATAGTATGTGCTCCAAAAAGGGTCATTTTTTGACCGTCTTCGAATCTTGTTAAAAACTGCTCTAGACCATTTTACATTACCATTTAAGTGTTTCTGGAGGTATTTCAAGATGTTTCAAGCCTTTTTTTCAAACATTCATCAGCGCCCCCTGGTTTTCAAATGGTAAGGCTATAGTATGTGCTCCAAAAAGGGTCATTTTTTGACCATCTTAGAATCTTGTTAAAAACTGCTCTAGACCATTTTACATTACCACTTATGTGTTTCTGGAGGTATTTCAAGATGTTTCAAGCCTTTTTTCAAACACTCATCAGCGCCCCCTTGTGTTCAAATGGTAAGGCTATAGTATGTGCTCCAAAAAGGGTCATTTTTTGACCATCTTCGAATCTTGTTAACAACTGCTCTAGACCATTTTACATTACCATTTAAGTGTTTCTGGTGGTATTTCAAGAAGTTTCAAGCCTCTTCTAAAACATTCATCAGCGCCCCCTGGTGTTCAAATGGTAAGTATGTGCTCCAAAAAGGGTCCTTTTTTGACCATCTTCGAATCTTGTTAAAAACTGCTCTAGACCATTATGCATTCCCATCTACATGTTTCCAGAAGTATTTCAAGATGTTTCAAGCCTCTATTCAAACATTCATCAGAGACCCCTGGTGTTCAGATGGTACGGGTATAGTATGTGCTCCAAAAAGGGTCATTTTTTCACTATCTTCAAATATAATTAAAAACTGCTCTAGATCATTTTACAATCCCACCTGAGTATTTCTGGAGGAATTTCAAGATGTTTAAAACCTTTACTGAAACATTCATTGGCGCCCCCTAGTGTTCAACTGGTAAGGCTATAGTAAGTGCTCCAAAAAGGGTACTTTTGGACCATGTTCAAATCATGTTAGAAAGCTCTCTACATCATTATACATACCATTATACATTTTTCAGAAGTATTTCAAGATGTTTCAAGCTTTTATTCAAACATTCATCGGCGCCCCCTGGTGTTAAAATGGTAAGGCTATAGTATGTGCTACAAAGAGGGTCATTTTTTGACCATCTTCGAATCTTGTTAAAAACTGCTCGAGACAATTTTACATTACCATTTAAGTGTTTCTGGAGGTATTTCAAGATGTTTCAAGCCTTTTTTCAAACATTCATCAGCGCCCCCTGGTATTCAAATGGTAAGGCTATAGTATGTGCTCCAAAAAGGGTAATTTTGTGACCATCTTCAAATCTAAATAAAAACTGCTCTAGATAATTTTACATGTCCACCTGAGTGTTTCTGGAGGTATTTCAAGGCTTTTCGTACCTTTATTCAAACATTTCTCAGCGCCCCCTTGTGTTCAAATGGTATGTGCTCCAAAAAGGGTCATTTTTTGACCATCTTAAAATCTAAATAAAAACTGCTCTAGATCATTGTACATGCCCACGTTAGTGTTTCTGGAGGTATTTAAAGGCTTTTCGTGCCTTTATTCAAACATTCATCAGCGCCCCCTGGTGTTCAAATGGTAAGGCTATAGTATGTGCTCCCAATAGGGTCATTTTTTGACCATCTTCGAATCTTGTTAAAAACTGCTCTAGATCATTTTACATTACCATTTAAGTGTTTCTGGTGGTATTTCAAGATGTTTCAAGCCTCTTCTCAAACATTCATCAGCACCCCCTGGTGTTCAAATGTTAAGTATGTGCTCCAAAAAGGGTCATTTTTTGACCATCTTCGAATCTTGTTAAAAACTGCTCTAGACCATTATGCATGCCCATCTACATGTTTCCAGAAGTATTTCAAGATGTTTCAAGCCTCTATTCAAACATTCATCTGTTCCCCCTGGTGTTCAGATGGTAAGTATGTGCTCCAAAAAGGGTCATTTTTTCACTATCTTCAAATATATTTAAAAACTGCTCTAGATCATTTTACAATCCCACCTGAGTATTTCTGGAGGAATTTCAAGATGTTTGAAACCGTTGTTGAAACATTCATTGGCGCCCCCTAGTGTTCAACTGGTAAGGCTATAGGAAGTGCTCAAAAAAGGGTCATTTTGGACCATGTTCAAATCATGTTAGAAAGCTCTCTAGATCATTATACATACCATTATACATTTTTCCAGAAGTATTTCAAGATGTTTCAAGCTTTTATTCAAACATTCATCGGCGCCCCCTGGTGTTCAAATGGTAAGGCTATAGTATATGCTCCAAAAAGGGTCATTTTTTGACCATCTTCAAATCTAAAAAAAAACTGCTCTAGATAATTTTACATGCCCACCTGAGTGTTTAATGAGGTTTTTCAAGGCTTTTCGTGCCATTATTCAAACATTCATTAGCGCCCCCTGGTGTTCAAATGGTATGTGCTCCAACAAGGGTCATTTTTTGACCATCTTAAAATCTAAATAATAACTACTCTAGAGCATTGTACATGCCCACCTGAGTGTTTCTGGAGGAATTTCAAGATGTTTCAGGCCTTTATTCAAACTTTCATCTGCGCCCCCTGGTGTTCAAATGGTAAGGCTATAGTATGTGCTCCAAAAAGGGTCATTTTTTGACCATCTTCGAATCTTGTTAACAACTGCTCTAGACCAATTTACATTACCATTTAAGTGTTTCTGGTGGTATTTCAAGAAGTTTCAAGCCTCTTCTAAAACATTCATCAGCGCCCCCTGGTGTTCAAATGGTAAGTATGTGCTCCAAAAAGGGTCCTTTTTTGACCATCTTCGAATCTTGTTAAAAACTGCTCTAGACCATTATGCATTCCCATCTACATGTTTCCAGAAGTATTTCAAGATGTTTCAAGCCTCTATTCAAACATTCATCAGAGACCCCTGGTGTTCAGATGGTACGGGTATAGTATGTGCTCCAAAAAGGGTCATTTTTTCACTATCTTCAAATATAATTAAAAACTGCTCTAGATCATTTTACAATCCCACCTGAGTATTTCTGGAGGAATTTCAAGATGTTTCAAACCTTTATTGAAACATTCATTGGCGCCCCCTAGTGTTCAACTGGTAAGGCTATAGTAAGTGCTCCAAAAAGGGTCATTTTGGACCATGTTCAAATCATGTTAGAAAGCTCTCTAGATCATTATACATACCATTATACATTTTTCCAGAAGTATTTCAAGATGTTTCAAACTTTTATTCAAACATTCATCGGCGCCCCCTGGTGTTCAAATGGTAAGGCTATAGTATGTTCTCCAAAGAGGGTCATTTTTTGACCATCTTCGAATCTTGTTAAAAACTGCTCGAGACCATTTTACATTACCATTTAAGTGTTTCTGGAGGTATTTCAAGATGTTTCAAGCCTTTTTTCAAACATTCATTTGCGCCCCCTGGTTTTCAAATGGTAAGGCTATAGTATGTGCTCCAAAAAGGGTAATTTTGTGACCATCTTCAAATCTAAATAAAAACTGCTCTAGATAATTTTACATGTCCACCTGAGTGTTTCTGGAGGTATTTCAAGGCTTTTCGTGCCTTTATTCAAACATTTCTCAGCGCCCCCTGGTGTTCAAATGGTATGTGCTCCATAAAGGGTCATTTTTTGACCGTCTTAAAATCTAAATAAAAACTGCTCTAGATCATTGTACATGCCCAACTGAGTGTTTCTGGAGGAATTTCAAGATGTTTCGGGCCTTTATTCAAACTTTCATCTGCGCCCCCTGGTGTTCAAATGGTAACGCTATAGTATGTGCTCCAAAAAGGGTCATTTTTTGACCATCTTCGAATCTTGTTAAAAACTGCTCTAGACCATTTTACATTACCATTTAAGTGTTTCTGGTGGTATTTCAAGATGTTTCAAGCCTCTTCTCAAACATTCATCAGCACCCCCTGGTGTTCAAATGTCAAGTATGTGCTCCAAAAAGGGTCATTTTTTGACCATCTTCGAATCTTGTTAAAAACTGCTCTAGACCATTATGCATGCCCATCTACATGTTTCCAGAAGTATTTTAAGATGTTTCAAGCCTCTATTCAAACATTCATCAGAGACCCCTGGATTTCAAATGGTACGGCTATAGTATGTGCTCCAAAAAGGGTCATTTTTTCACTATCTTCAAATATAATTAAAAACTGCTCTAGATCGTTTTACATGCCTGCCTGAGTATTTCTGGAGGAATTTCAAGATGTTTCAAACCTTTATTGAAACATTCATTGGCGCCCCTGGTGTTCAAATGATAAGGCTATAGTAAGTGCTCCAAAAAGGGTCATTTTGGACCATGTTCAAATCATGTTAGAAAGTGCTCTAGATCATTATACATAACATTCTACATTTTTCCAGAAGTATTTCAAGATGTTTCAAGCTTTTATTCAAACATTCATCGGCGCCCCCTGGTGTTCAAATGGTAAGGCTATAGTATGTGCTCCAAAAAGGGTCATTTTTTGACCATCTTAACATCTAAATAAAAACTGCTCTAGATCATTGTACATGCCCACCTGAGTGTTTCTGGAGGAATTTCACGATGTTTTAGGCCTTTCTTCAAACTTTCATCTGCGCCCCCTGGTATTCAAATGGTAAGGCTATAGTATGTGCTCCAAAAAGGGTAATTTTGTGACCATCTTCAAATCTAAATAAAAACTGCTCTAGATAATTTTACATGTCCACCTGAGTGTTTCTGGAGGTATTTCAAGGCTTTTCGTGCCTTTATTCAAACATTTCTCAGCGCCCCCTTGTGTTCAAATGGTATGTGCTCCAAAAAGGGTCATTTTTTGACCATCTTAAAATCTAAATAAAAACTGCTCTAGATCATTGTACATGCCCACGTTAGTGTTTCTGGAGGTATTTAAAGGCTTTTCGTGCCTTTATTCAAACATTCATCAGTGCCCCCTGGTGTTCAAATGGTAAGGCTATAGTATGTGCTCCCAATAGGGTCTTTTTTTGACCATCTTCGAATCTTGTTAAAAACTGCTCTAGATCATTTTACATTACCATTTAAGTGTTTCTGGTGGTATTTCAAGATGTTTCAAGCCTCTTCTCAAACATTCATCTGTTCCCCCTGGTGTTCAAATGGTACGGCTATAGTATGTGCTCCAAAAAGGGTCATTTTTTCACTATCTTCAAATATAATTAAAAACTGCTCTAGATCATTTTACAATCCCACCTGAGTATTTCTGGAGGAATTTCAAGATGTTTCAAACCGTTGTTGAAACATTCATTGGCGCCCCCTAGTGTTCAACTGGTAAGGCTATAGGAAGTGCTCAAAAAAGGGTCATTTTGGACCATGTTCAAATCATGTTAGAAAGCTCTCTAGATCATTATACATACCATTATACATTTTTCCAGAAGTATTTCAAGATGTTTCAAGCTTTTATTCAAACATTCATCGGCGCCCCCTGGTGTTCAAATGGTAAGGCTATAGTATATGCTCCAAAAAGGGTCATTTTTTGACCATCTTAAAATCTAAATAAAAACTACTCTAGATCATTGTACATGCCCACCTGAGTGTTTCTGGAGGAATTTCAAGAGGTTTCAGGCCTTTCTTCAAACTTTCATCTGCGCCCCCTTGTGTTCAAATGGTAAGGCTATAGTATGTGCTCCAAAAAGGGTCATTTTTTGACCGTCTTCGAATCTTGTTAAAAACTGCTCTAGACCATTTTACATTACCATTTAAGTGTTTCTGGAGGTATTTCAAGATGTTTCAAGCCTTTTTTTCAAACATTCATCAGCGCCCCCTGGTTTTCAAATGGTAAGGCTATAGTATGTGCTCCAAAAAGGGTATTTTTGTGACCATCTTCAAATCTAAAAAAAAAACTGCTCTAGATAATTTTACATGCCCACCTGAGTGTTTCATGAGGTATTTCAAGGCTTTTCGTGCCATTATTCAAACATTCATTAGCGCCCCCTGGTGTTCAAATGGTATGTGCTCCAACAAGGGTCATTTTTTGACCATCTTAAAATCTAAATAATAACTACTCTAGAGCATTGTACATGCCCACCTGAGTGTTTCTGGAGGTATTTCAAGATGTTTCAAGCCTTTTTTCAAACATTCATTTGCGCCCCCTGGTTTTCAAATGGTAAGGCTATAGTATGTGCTCCAAAAAGGGTAATTTTGTGACCATCTTCAAATCTAAATAAAAACTGCTCTAGATAATTTTACATGTCCACCTGAGTGTTTCTGGAGGTATTTCAAGGCTTTTCGTGCCTTTATTCAAACATTTCTCAGCGCCCCCTGGTGTTCAAATGGTATGTGCTCCATAAAGGGTCATTTTTTGACCGTCTTAAAATCTAAATAAAAACTGCTCTAGATCATTGTACATGCCCAACTGAGTGTTTCTGGAGGAATTTCAAGATGTTTCGGGCCTTTATTCAAACTTTCATCTGCGCCCCCTGGTGTTCAAATGGTAACGCTATAGTATGTGCTCCAAAAAGGGTCATTTTTTGACCATCTTCGAATCTTGTTAAAAACTGCTCTAGACCATTATGCATTCCCATCTACATGTTTCCAGAAGTATTTCAAGATGTTTCAAGCCTCTATTCAAACATTCATCAGAGACCCCTGGTGTTCAGATGGTACGGGTATAGTATGTGCTCCAAAAAGGGTCATTTTTTCACTATCTTCAAATATAATTAAAAACTGCTCTAGATCATTTTACAATCCCACCTGAGTATTTCTGGAGGAATTTCAAGATGTTTCAAACCTTTACTGAAACATTCATTGGCGCCCCCTAGTGTTCAACTGGTAAGGTTATAGTAAGTGCTCCAAAAAGGGTCATTTTGGACCATGTTCAAATCATGTTAGAAAGCTCTCTAGATCATTATACATACCATTATACATTTTTCCAGAAGTATTTCAAGATGTTTCAAGCTTTTATTCAAACATTCATCGGCGCCCCCTGGTGTTCAAATGGTAAGGCTATAGTATGTTCTCCAAAGAGGGTCATTTTTTGACCATCTTTGAATCTTGTTAAAAACTGCTCGAGACCATTTTACATTACCATTTAAGTGTTTCTGGAGGTATTTCAAGATGTTTCAAGCCTTTTTTCAAACATTCATTTGCGCCCCCTGGTTTTCAAATGGTAAGGCTATAGTATGTGCTCCAAAAAGGGTAATTTTGTGACCATCTTCAAATCTAAATAAAAACTGCTCTAGATAATTTTACATGTCCACCTGAGTGTTTCTGGAGGTATTTCAAGGCTTTTCGTGCCTTTATTCAAACATTTCTCAGCGCCCCCTGGTGTTCAAATGGTATGTGCTCCATAAAGGGTCATTTTTTGACCGTCTTAAAATCTAAATAAAAACTGCTCTAGATCATTGTACATGCCCAACTGAGTGTTTCTGGAGGAATTTCAAGATGTTTCGGGCCTTTATTCAAACTTTCATCTGCGCCCCCTGGTGTTCAAATGGTAACGCTATAGTATGTGCTCCAAAAAGGGTCATTTTTTGACCATCTTCGAATCTTGTTAAAAACTGCTCTAGACCATTTTACATTACCATTTAAGTGTTTCTGGTGGTATTTCAAGATGTTTCAAGCCTCTTCTCAAACATTCATCAGCACCCCCTGGTGTTCAAATGTCAAGTATGTGCTCCAAAAAGGGTCATTTTTTGACCATCTTCGAATCTTGTTAAAAACTGCTCTAGACCATTATATATGCCCATCTACATGTTTCCAGAAGTATTTCAAGATGTTTCAAGCCTCTATTCAAACATTCATCAGAGACCCCTGGTGTTCAAATGGTACGGCTATAGTATGTGCTCCAAAAAGGGTCATTTTTTCACTATCTTCAAATATAATTAAAAACTGCTCTACATCATTTTACATGCCTGCCTGAGTATTTCTGGAGGAATTTCAAGATGTTTCAAACCTTTATTGAAACATTCATTGGCACCCCTGGTGTTCAAATGATAAGGCTATAGTAAGTGCTCCAAAAAGGGTCATTTTGGACCATGTTCAAATCATGTTAGAAAGTGCTCTAGATCATTATACATAACATTCTACATTTTTCCAGAAGTATTTCAAGATGTTTCAAGCTTTTATTCAAACATTAATCGGCGCCCCCTGGTGTTCAAATGGTAAGGCTATAGTATGTGCTCCAAAAAGGGTCATTTTTTGACCATCTTAACATCTAAATAAAAACTGCTCTAGATCATTGTACATGCCCACCTGAGTGTTTCTGGAGGAATTTCACGATGTTTCAGGCCTTTCTTCAAACTTTCATCTGCGCCCCCTTGTGTTCAAATGGTAAGGCTATAGTATGTGCTCCAAAAAGGGTCATTTTTTCACCATCTTCAAATCTTTTGAAAAACTGCTCTAGACCATTTTACATTACCATTTAAGTGTTTCTGGAGGTATTTCAAGATGTTTCAAGCCTTTTTTCAAACATTCATCAGCATCCCCTGGTTTTCAAATGCTAAGGCTATAGTATGTGCTCCAAAAAGGGTCATTTTTTGACCATCTTCAAATCTAAATAAAAACTGCTCTAGATCATTTTACATGCCCACCTGAGTGTTTCTGGAGGTATTTCAAGGCTTTTCGTGCCTTTATTCAAACATTCATCAGCGCCCCCTGGTGTTCAAAAGGTATGTGCTCCAAAAAGGGTCATTTTTTGACCATCTTAAAATTTAAATAAAAACTACTCTAGATCATTGTACATGCCCACCTGAGTGTTTCTGGAAGAATTTCAAGATGTTTCAGGCCTTTATTCAAACTTTCATCTGCGCCCCCTGGTGTTCAAATGGTAAGGCTCTAGTATGTGCTCCAAAGAGGGTCATTTTCTGACCATCTTTGAATCTCGTTAAAAACTGCTCTAGACCATTTTACATTACCATTTAAGTGTTTTTGGAGGTATTTCAAGATGTTTCAAGCCTCATCTCAAACATTCATCTGCGCCCCCTGGTGTTCAAATGGTAAGGCTATAGTATGTTCTCCAAAACGGGTCATTTTTTGACCATCATCGAATCTTGTTAAAAACTGCTCTAGACCATTTTACATGCCCATCTACATGTTTCCAGAAGTATTTCAAGATGTTTCAAGCCTTTATTCAAACATTAATCGGCGCCCCCTGGTGTTCAAATGGTAAGGCTTTAGTATGTGCTCCAAAAAGGGTCATTTTTTGACCATCTTAAAATTTAAATAAAAACTACTCTAGATCATTGTACATGCCCACCTGGGTGTTTCTGGAGGAATTTCATTGCTTTCCGTGCCTATTTTCAAACATTCATCAGCGCCCCCTGGTGTTCAAAAGGAATGTGCTCCAAAGAGGGTCATTTTTTGACCACCTTAACATCTAAATAAAAACTACTGTAGATCATTGTACATGCCCACCTGAGTGTTTCTGGAGGAATTTCAAGATTTTTCAGGCGTTTATTCAAACTTTCATCCGTGCCCCCTGGTGTTCAAATTGTAAGGCTATAGTATGTGCTCCAAAAAGGGTCATTTTTTCACTATCTTCAAATCTAATTAAAAACTGCTCTAGATCAATTTACATGCCCACCTGAGTATTTCTGGAGGAATTTCAAGATGTTTCAAACCTTTATTGAAACATTCATTGGCGCCCCCTGGTGTTCAAATGGTAAGGCTATAGTATGTTCTCCAAAAAGGGTCATTTTTTGACCATCTTCGAATCTTGTTAAAAACTGCTCTAGACCATTATACATGCCCATCTACATGTTTCCAGAAGTATTTCAAGATGTTTCAAGCCTTTATTCAAACATTCATCGGTGCCCCCTTGTGTTCAAATGGTAAGGCTCTAGTATGTGCTCCAAAAAGGGTCATTTTGTGACCATCTTAAAATCTAAATAAAAACTGCTCTAGATCATTTTACGTTCCCACCTTAGAATTTCTTGAGGTATTTCAAGGCTTTTCGTACCTTTATTCAAACATTCATCAGCGCCCCCTTGTGTTCAAATGGCATGTGCTTCAAAAAGGGTCATTTTTTTGACCATCTTAAAATCTAAATAAAAACTGCTCTAGATCATTGTACATGTCCACCTGAGTGTTTTTGGAGGAATTTCAAGATGTTTCAGGCCTTTATTCAACCTTTCATCTCCGCCCCCTGATGTTCAAATGGTAAGGCTATAGTATGTGCTCCCAATAGGGTCATTTTTTGACCATCTTCGAACCTCCTTAATAAGTACTCTAGACCATTTTACATTACCATTTAAGTGTTTCTGGAAGAATTTCAAGATTTTTCAGGCGTTTAATCAAACTTTCATCTGCGCCCCCTGGTGTTCAAATGGTAAGGCTATAGTATGTGCTCCAAAAAGGGTTATTTTTTGACCATCTTAAAATTTAAATAAAAACTACTCTACATCATTGTACATGCCCACCTGGGTGTTTCTGGAGGAATTTCAAGATTTTTCAGGCGTTTATTCAAACTTTCATCTGCGCCTCCTGGTGTTCAAATGGTAAGGCTATAGTATGTGCTCCAAAAAGGGTCATTTTTTGACCACCTTAAAATCTAAATAAAAACTACTGTAGATCATTGTCCATGCCCACCTGAGTTTTTCTGGAGGGATTTCAAGATTTTTCAGGAGTTTATTCAAACTATCATCTGCGCCCCCTGGTGTTCAAATCCTAAGGCTATAGTATGTGCTCCAAAGAGGGTCATTTTTTCACTATCTTCAAATCTAATTAAAAACTGCTCTAGATCATTTTACATGCCCACCTGAGTATTTCTGGAGGAATTTCAAGATGTTTCAAACCTTTATTTAAACATTCATTGGCGCCCCCTGGTGTTCAAATGGTAAGGCTATAGTATGTGCTCCAAAAAGGGTCATTTTCTGACCATCTTTGAATCTTGTTAAAAACTGCTCTAGACCATTATACATTCCCATCTACATGTTTCCAGAAGTATTTCAAGATGTTTCAAGACTTTATTCAAACATTCATCGGCGCCCCCTGGTGTTCAAATGGTAGGGCTATAGTATGTGCTCCAAAAAGGGTCATTTTGTGACCATCTTCAAATCTAAATAAAAACTGCTCTAGATCATTTTACGTGCCCACCTTAGTGTTTCTGGAGGTATTTCAAGGCTTTTCGTACCTTTATTCAAACATTCATCAGTGCCCCCTGGTGTTCAAATGGTACGTGCTTCAAAAAGGGTCATTTTTTGACCATCTTAAAATCTAAATAAGAACTGCTCCAGATCATTGTACATGCACACCATAGTGTTTTTGGAGGAATTTCAAGATGTTTCAGGCCTTTATTCAAACTTTCATCTGCGCCCCCTGGTGTTCAAATGGTAAGGCTATAGAATGTGCTCCCAAAAGGGTCATTTTTTGACCATCTTCGAACCTCCTTAAAAACTACTCTAGACCTTTTTACATTTCCATTTAAGTGTTTCTGGAGGTATTTCAAGATGTTTCAAGCCTTTTTTCAAACATTCATCTGCACCCCCTGGTGTTCAAATGGTAGGGCTATAGTATGTGCTCCAAAAAGGGTAATTTTGTGACCATCTTCAAATCTAAATAAAAACTGCTCTAGATAATTTTACATGTCCACCTGAGTGTTTCTGGAGGTATTTCAAGGCTTTTCGTGCCTTTATTCAAACATTTCTCAGCACCCCCTGGTGTTCAAATGGTAGGGCTATAGTATGTGCTCCAAAAAGGGTAATTTTGTGACCATCTTAAAATCTAAATAAAAACTACTCTAGATCATTGTACATACCCACCTGAGTGTTTCTGGAGGAATTTCAAGATTTTTCAGGCGTTTATTCAAACTTTCATTTGCGCCCCCTGGTGTTCAAATCCTAAGGCTATAGTATGTGCTCCAAAAAGGGTCATTTTTTGACCATGTTCAAATCATGTTAGAAAGCTCTCTAGATCATTATACATACCATTATACATTTTTCCAGAAGTATTTTAAGATGTTTCCAGCTTTTATTCAAACATTCATCGGCGCCCCCTGGTGTTCAAATGGTAAGGCTATAGTATGTGCTCCAGGAAGGGTAATTTTTTGACCATCTTAAAATCTAAATAAAAACTACTCTAGATCATTGTACATGCCCACCATAGTGTTTCTGGAGGAATTTCAAGATGTTTCAGGCCTGTATTCAAACTATCATCTGCGCCCCCTTGTTTTCAAATGGTAAGGCTATAGTTTGTGCTCCAAAAAGGGTATTTTTGTGACCATCTTCAAATCTAAAAAAAAAAACTGCTCTAGATAATTTTACATGCCCACCTGAGTGTTTCATGAGGTATTTCAAGGCTTTTTGTGCCATTATTCAAACATTCATTAGCGCCCCCTGGTGTTCAAATGGTGTGCTCCAACAAGGGTCATTTTTTGACCATCTTAAAATCTAAATAATAACTACTCTAGAGCATTGTACATGCCCACCTGAGTGTTTCTGGAGGAATTTCAAGATGTTTCAGGCCTTTATTCAAACTTTCATCTGCGCCCCCTGGTGTTCAAATGGTAAGGCTATAGTATGTGCTCCAAAAAGGGTCATTTTGTGACCATCTTCAAATCTAAATAAAAACTGCTCTAGATCATTTTACGTGCCCACCTTAGAATTTCTGGAGGTATTTCAAGGCTTTTCGTACCTTTATTTTAACATTCATCAGCGCCCCCTGTTGTTCAAATGGTATATGCTTCAAAAAGGGTCATTTTTTGACCATCTTAAAATCTAAATAAGAACTGCTCTTGATCATTGTACATGTCCACCTCAGTGTTTTTGGAGGAATTTCAAGATGTTTCAGACTTTTATTCAAACTTTCATCTGCGCCCCCTGGTGTTCAAATGGTAAGGCTATAGTATGTTCTCCAAAAAGGGTCATTTTATGACCATCTTTAAATCTAAATAAAAACTGCTCTAGATCATATTACATGCCCACCTTAGTGTTTCTGGAGGTATTTCAAGGCTTTCCGTGCCTTTATTCAAACATTCATCAGCGCCCCCTGGTTTTCAAAAGGTATGTGCTCCAAAGAGGGTCATTTTTTGACCACCTTAAAATCTAAATAAAAACTACTGTAGATCATTGTACATGCCCACCTGAGTGTTTCTGGAGGAATTTCAAGATTTTTCAGGCGTTTATTCAAACTTTCATCTGCGCCCCCTGGTGTTCAAATGGTAAGGCTATAGTATGTGCTCCAAAAAGGGTCATTTTTTCACTATCTTCAAATCTAATTAAAAACTGCTCTAGATCATTTTACATGCCCACCTGAGAATTTCTGGAGGAATTTCAAGATGTTTCAAACCTTTATTGAAACATTCCTTGGCGCCCCCTGGTGTTCAAATGGTAAGGCTATAGTATGTGCTCCAAAAAGGGTCATTTTTTGACCATCTTAAAATCTAAATAAAAACTACTGTAGATCATTGTACATACCCACCTGAGTGTTTCTGGAGGAATTTCAAGATGTTTCAGGCCTTTATTCAAACTTTCATCTGCGCCCCCTGGTGTTCAAATGGTACAGCTATAGTATGTGTTCCAAAAAGGGTCATTTTTTGACCATCTTCGAATCTTGTTAAAACTTCTCTAGACCATTTTACATTACCATTTAAGTGTTTCTGGAGGTATTTCAAGATGTTTCAAGCCTTTTTTCAAACATTCATTGGCGCCCCCTGGTGTTCAAATGGTAAGGCTATAGTATGTGCTCCAAAAAGGGTCATTTTTTGACCATCTTAAAATCTAAATAAAAACTACTCTTTATCATTGTACATGCCCACCTGAGTGTTTCTGGAGGAATTTCAAGATTTTTCAGGCATTTATTCAAACTTTCATCTGCGCCCCCTGGTGTTCAAATGGTAAGGCTATAGAATGTGCTCCAAAAAGGGTCATTTTGTGACCATCTTAAAATCTAAATAAAAACTGCTCTAGATCATTTTACGTGCCCACCTTAGTGTTTCTGGAGGTATTTCAAGGCTTTTCGTACCTTTATTCAAACATTCATCAGCGCCCCCTTGTGTTCAAATGGTATGTGCTTCAAAAAGGGTCATTTTTTTTACCATCTTAAAATCTAAATAAAAACTGCTCTAGATCATTGTACATGCACACCATAGTGTTTTTGGAGGAATTTGAAGATGTTTCAGGCCTTTTTTCAAACTTTCATCTGCGCCCCCTGGTGTTCAAATGGTAAGGCTATAGTATGTGCTCCCAAAAGGGTCATTTTTTGACCATCTTCGAACCTCCTTAAAAACTACTCTAGACCATTTTACTTTACCATTTAAGTGTTTCTGGAGGTATTTCAAGATGTTTCAAGCCTTTTTTCAAACCTTCATCTGCACCCCCTGGTTTTCAAATTGTACGGCTATAGTATGTGCTCCAAAGAGGGTCATTTTTTGACCATCTTCAAATCTAATTAAAAAGTGCTCTAGATCATTTTACATTCCCATTTAAGTGTTTCTGGAGGTATTTCAAGATGTTTCAAGCCTGTATTGAAAAATTCATCTTTTCCCCCTGGTGTTCAAATGGTACGGCTATAGTATGTGCTCCAAAGAGGGTCATTTTTTGACCATCTTCGAATCTTGTTAAAAACTGCTCTAGACCATTATACATGCCCATCTACATTTTTCCAGAAGTATTTCAAAATGTTTCAAGCCTCTATTCAAACATTCAGTGGCGCCCCCTGGTGTTCAAATCCTAAGGCTATAGTAAGTGCCCCAAAAAGGGTCATTTTCTGACCATCTTCGAATCTTATTAAAAACTGTTCTAGATCATTATACATGTCCACCAAAGTGTTTCTGGAGGTATTTCAAGGCTTTTCATGCCTTTATTCAAACATTCATCGGCGCCCCCTGGTGTTCAACTGGTAAGGCTATAGTATGTGCTCCAAAAAGGGTCATTTTTTGACCATCTTCGAATTTTGTTAAAAACTGCTCTAGATCATTATACATTTCCACTTACGTGTTTCTAGAGGTATTTAAAGGATTTTCGTACCTTTATTTTAACCGTCGTCAGCGCCCCCTGGTGTTCAAATGGTACGGCTATAGATGGGGGTTTCATCACACCTGACAGACCAGTTTGGTAAAAATAATCAGTTTGATTGTAAACCCTTCACAGATCTAAAACCCTCAACTGTCCTTGTTTTGCATTATTATTATTTTTTTAATCAAAGGAAACTATTTGACAGCTGTGGATTTACTATAGGACATGTTTCTGTCGACAGGATTAACTTGATATTTGATGATACATTGTCCTGGATTTAAGGTCATATACTCTGGCCCAGAAAATACAACACAAACAAACACAGAGTGACAGGTTTGGGAATTATTTTATTTGCATTTATTGAGTAAAGACATTCAGCGTGAAACAAAGAAAAAGGCAAAAGGGAGGAGTGGTCATTAATTAATACGACACTGGGGGGGGGGGGGGGGGGGTCGTTTTGTAATACGACACTGGGGGGGAGTGGTCATTCTGTAATACAACACTGGGGGGAGTGGTCATTCTGTAATACAACACTGCGACACTGGGGGGCAGTGGTCGTTGTGTAATGGAACATGGGGGGAGGGGGGTATCGCTCTGTAATACGACACTGAGGGGGAGTGGTCTTCTGTAATATGATACCGGGGGAGTGGTCGTTCTGTAATACGACACTGGGGGGAGTGGTCGTTCTGTAATATGATATTGGGGGAGTGGTTGTTCTGTAATACGACACTGGGGGGAGTGGTCTTTCTGTAATACGACACTGAGGGGGAGTGGTCGTTCTGTAATACGACACTGAGGGGGAGTGGTCGTTCTGTAATACGACACTGGGGGGGGGGTGGTCGTTCTGTAATATGATATCGGGGGAGTGGCCGTTCTGTAATACGACACTGAGGGGGAGTGGTCTTTCTGTAATACGACACTGGGGAACAGGGTCTTATAAATGTACGAATAAATAAATAATTAAATAGACATATAATTAAATGCATTAAGTGATGAGAAAAGCGTGACTGGGTTTCCATGGTGACATGAAAGAATGGCACATTACTATTGCATCATGGGTAAATACAAAGCTGTAGTTGCTACACAGTGATGCATTAAAGTTATAGCAAACATGCTGTTTACATCTGAAACAGGAAGCAGTTTGTGTCGGACTGTGTTTGTACCTGATCCAAACCAGGAACATGTGGTGAAAATACTACGTCCTGTCACTGGGAGTCGTTTAATAACATCAGTGCATATGAAGTAGGAGAATGTGGTCCTAATTCTGTTTTATTCCATCAGCTGCAGACGAAACTGCAGAACTGTTTGGACTGAAAGCTGTCGTCAGCGGAGGAGATTCATCCTTTTGTCTAGTCTTTGTCTGTGCTCTTTGTAACTGTTTAACAACATCTAACAGTGAAAACCAGTTCGACATGTTTCTACGGAGCAGCGACACTTCAGCCATGTTGGACTGAAAACTGATGTCAAAAACACGACTTTCACCTCTTCAGTTCAATCATCTACAGCAAGGCAGCGCCAAACTGAAGTTAGCTTTTTTCAAAACCGCTCGGTCTGGGACTGTGTGTAGTTTATCACAATAATTATACTGGTTTATTTCATATTCAAATTAAGACATGATTGAAAAGAATGTTAGTTAGTGAGGTAACAGCAGCTAATATTAGCTAACAGAGCTGCAACCGATTAATCGACTCAAAGTGATCCAAAAAAAAATCATTCAACCACAATTCAATCAAAGCTTTGTTTCCTTCATTTCTCTGCTGTTAAACATTGGTTCCACTGTTGTGTTTCACACGGACGCTTATCGTGACGTACAAAGCTTCAATTCACGGAAACTGCAATAGAATATTTCCCTTCATTCAATTCGAGTCGATTAATCAAATCGTGAATTTTTGCGTTTGCTTCAAGCACCTAATCGCTTAATCGGTTGCAGCTCTATTAGCTAAAAAGCCAAATTTAACAGGAATGTTAATGTTATGCTGCGTTCCAGGCCGTTTTTTTGAGCCCGTAAGTCACGACTTCAAACCACGACTCAAGACTTTGTAGTGTTCCAGGCAAGTCACACCAAACTGCGTGAGCGCAAGGAATCATGGGAGTTAGATGTAAACAAACCAACATGGAGGACCGTACGTTATGTTCATTTACAATCATTTCTGTCACCAAAGGTGTTTGTTCTTTGCTTATTTGAGGGAAACAGAGGAGGAAAAACAGCGCATAAGGCAAGAGAAGCTGTTCTACCTTTGATGTTATTTGTTTATTTCGATTCGTATTCGGTATTAATTTATTCTTGGAATTTATTCTTAATTTATTATTGGATTGAAAACTAGCTAACACTAGAGCAGCTGCTGATTATGCAGAACATTTGCAGATAAATAATATCAGATCAATACCTTGTTTTAATAAACAATCTGCATAAACACCACATCCATGGGGGGGCGCCATTGCTACGTGACGTTAGAACTCGGAACTGGGAGAACATGAATCTAGGACGAGTTCACGGGTGGAGGTCACAGGTTTGACTGACATTCCAGTGCATTTTCACCAGTAGAAGGATGGAAAAACAGGAGTTACAGCACAGGTGTCAAACATGCGGCCCTGGTCCAATCCGGCCCGCTGGATGAATTTGTGAAAAATTGCAAAAATTACACTGAAGATATTAACAATCAATGGTGTCAAAATCATTTTAATTCAGGTTCCACATACAGACACATACAGTCCAATTAGATTTCAAGTTGGTCAGAATCAGTAAAATATTATCATAATAACCTATAAATAAGGACAACCCCACATTTTCTTTGTTTTTTGGTGTAAAAAAAGTAAAATTCCATGAAAATGTTTACATTACCAAACTGTACGTTGACAAAAAATGTGAATAACCTGAATAAATATGAACAAACGGAAATGTCTTGAGAAAAGTAAATGCAGTTTTACCAATATTCTGCCTGTTACTAAATGTTTTGTGTGATTGTAACGCACATGTGTAAATGATAAACTGAGGTTAAAATTGCACTTGTTTTTCTTAAGACAATTCAAGTTGTTCATGTTATTCAGATTTTCAAGGGAACTTTTTAGATGTAAATCTGATCATGATAGAATTTTACTTTATTCACTGTTATTATTTTACTGGTCCGGCCCGCTGGAGATCCAATTGGGCTGAATGTGGAACTGAACTAACATGAGTTTGACAGCCGTGAGTTACGGGTTGCCTGGAACGCAGCGTTAGTACCAATAAACAAGCAACAAACCACTGTCAAACAAAGAGTTAAGACACTGAGATTAGAGGAAAAACACTGAGATGATTTTTGAGATGCACTTTTAAAATGAAAGAAAAGTAACTGTTAGAAAAGAATGAAATGAAATGACAGGTTTCCCACCTCATCAGTATCGGAGCTTTAGTGACAGCAGCTGATCAACGAGCAGGTTAACAGTAATCTTATATTTCACTAGTAATCATGTATTAGACACTTTACTAACAAATACAGTCAAACCTCTGTTTCACAGGTGTCAAACATGTGTCCCGGGGGCCAAATCCGGCCCGCCAAAGGGTCCAGTCCGGTCCGTAGGATGACTTTGTGAAATGCAAAAAATTACACTGAAGAAATTCTCAATCAATGGTGTCAAAACCATTTTAATTCAGGTTCCACACACAGACCATTTAAATCTCAATCGGGTCAGACCAGTAAAATATTATCATAATAACCTACAAATAATGACGACCGCAGATTTGATCTTTGATTTAGTGTAAAAAAGTAAAATTACATGAAAATGTTTATATTAATAAAAAATGTGAATAACCTGAACAAATATGAACAACTTGAAATGTCTTAAAAGAAGTAAATGCAATTTTACCCATATTCTGCCTGTTACTAAATGTTTTATGTATTTGTAATTATAATGAAAGTTGTAATACACATGTGTAAATGACAAATGATAAATAAAATTGCCCTTGTTTTTCCTAAGATATTTCAAGTTGTTAATGTTTTTCAGATTTTTAAGGAAACATTGTGAATTTAAACATTATCCTAATGTAATTTTACTTTTTTCTCTGTTATTATTTTACTGCTCTGGCCCTATGGAGATCATATTGGGGTGAATGTGGAACTGAACTAAAATGAGTTGGACACCCCTGTTCTATTTGTCTGTTAAAACCAAAATAATTTTAAATTAAGTTAAATCTAAGCACATTTTATTCAGAAACACTGGTGACAGGAAGTAGTATTTTGACACGTGTACAACAGATGGGATTTCAGGTAGCGTCAGGTACGGATCAGGATTCTGGTCCAGATTTAAGACACAGGTGTGTTCAATCATCTGTTTCGCTGAGCAGGTAAGAGCTGAACTAACCCTCTGTCAGGTCTGTCAGAACGTACAGTCTGCTCACTGGAGGTTTTTCTAAAGCTGTGTCACCCCTCACACACCTGGGGTAGACGCTCGGATACCTACAGCCAATCAGAAGTCTGCTTTACCTGCAGGCATGTCAGGTGGTGAGAGGGCGGAGCTTATTCAGGAAGAAATGACATCGTATCCAGTTGAGGTGTTGATGCGTCATGAGTTTTGTCTTCAGGTGTGTGGCTGGTTTTGCTGGTCAGGTTTCCATGGAAACACGGTGATGGGTTCAGAGCGATGTCACCTGTGCACAGGTAGGTTATAAGTGTACATGCATGTGCGATTGTGCGTCCACTAAGAGTCACTTCATGTTGTCTTAGTCATTAAGACTGCAACTCCCAGAATGCAGCAGGGCATCCCGATTCAGTCCTAAGAAACACAAAAGAAGAAATCAGTCGGGATTAGAAGAAAAGACGCAAAGGTCGTGTCAAACCAAGTGTACTTTATTTTCCCATTGGAAAACCATAAGGGGAAAAATCATCATTTTCTTTTTGTTTCTCATGAGAACTCAAGGAAATATTCAGAAAATGAGAATTTAAATGATGTGTATGGAGGTAAATCTGTCTCATCAGATGCTGAATTATAAAAGCCACTGAATTTCTAATTGTTTTTGCACTGAAATTTAGTATCTGAATTTTTTTTTTGCACTAAAATTAAGTATCAGAATTTTTTTTGCACTGAAATTTAGTATCTGAATTGTTCTTTCTGCACTGAAATTAAGTATCAGAATTTTTTTTTTTTTGCACTGAAATTAAGTATCTGAATTTTTTGTCTCTCAATTTGACTGTGTTCATAAATTTAGAATAAAAAAAAAAATTCAGATACAAAACATTCAGATGCAAAAAATTCAAAAGCAAAAAATTCAGATGCAAAAAAATCAGATGCAAAAAATTCAGGTGCAAAAACTTCAGATCACACATCCACCCTGACCGTCTTCCTGCATCGGCGTCACATGACCAACCTAACAACTTGATTGACTGGCTATCGGTTCGACTTGAGATAGAATCAATTGCTTATCCTTGGTGTCCCAGATGTGTGATCGGAATTTTTTGTGTCTGATTTTTTTGGATCTGAATTTTTTTTATTCTAAATTTAGGAACATAGTTAAATTCAGAGACAAAAAATTCAGATACTTAATTTCAGTGCAAAAAAAAAAAAAGAAAAAATCAGATACTTAATTTCAGTGCAAAAAAATTCAGTGGCTTTTATAATTCAAAATCTGATGAGACAGATTTACTTCCATAGATGTGTAGACACATGATTTAATGTTTTACAGCTTGTCTGAAATCAGTTTTTGTCAGATAAGATACAAAGGTAATCCTTATTCGGACAGACCCACTGTCTGATCCATCAAACAACAGAGGACATGATGATTTTCTCAGATTTGGTTTTAAAACTAGAAAATCAAACAATGAACAGCGCAGAGTCTTGTCCACACTAATATGAATATATTCTTTACCAAATTCCACCTCTGAAACCTTTGTTCCCAAACAGAACACAGGAACAGCTACTGCTCAGCTGGTGGGTGTGATGACTCCCCTTCCCAAACTGCACTTTTCCATGTGGACTCTTAAATCTGATTTAATAAATATCATATTCATCTACATTCAATCAATGTAAAAAACATTAGTGTGAAGAAGAGGCCCAGACATGGAGGGAAGGGTTAAAACAGTCAGATTCATGCAGGGGGCGCTGTTAGCCATGACAGCTGCATGCTCATGCTGTGTTAGCTTGTTAGCATAGCGTTAGCAGGTCCATGTCTGACTGTCTCCAGTGAAGACCAACTCTGGCTCCAGATTCACTTTGTTCCTTCAACAGAGGTCAGAGGTCAGGTTAGCACGCTAACACTGGTGAGACCCGGACAATGACTGGTGGTAAAACATGCTTCAACATGGCTGCCTTAGGTTCGTCTGCTTTAATCAAAGGCAGTCGGACTCAACAGTGATTCCTATAGTCATCCAGTTCTCTGCTTTAATTAGAGATGGTCCTTACACCAAAGATGCAGTGGTCTGTCGAAAAAATAATTAACTCTGTGGACATGACCATTTGACATTAGAATCAGTCTCTGTTTCAGTATGTTCACAGACTGGGGTCATTTTTCACAGGTTCTAGTATCTGTCTGTTTCCACAATCATTTCAATAATTTCTAAGTCATTAAGAAGTACACTATATTACCAAAAGTAATGGGACACCTCTGATCTGTTCACTTCCATGTCCATAATCACTTTCACCTAGAGCAGGGGTGGCCAACCCTGGTCCTGGAGGGCCTCAATCCTGCATGTTTTAGATGTATCCTTCTTCCAACACACCTGACAGTCGTTATTCTTCTGCAGAGCTTGATGATAGACTTATCATTTGAATCAGGTGTGGTGGAAGAGGGAAACATCTAAAATATGCAGGATTCAGGCTCTCCAGGACCAGGGTTGGCCACCCCCATTTATATATATATATATATATATATATATATATATATATATATATATATATATATATTTATATATATATATACACACACACTAGCGAGAATAGCTCTGAACGTGTCACCATCAGCTGGCGCCATCTTGATGATCACTTAGTTGCTCTTTCTCAGTCTGTTTACTCTGTGTAGGTTTTAAGAACATGGCCAAAGTACAAACAGCCATTTTAATCAGTGTATTAAAGTGTTTTTCATAGTTTCATACGTGTTTGTTGAGGCATTTCAGGTTGTTTATAAGGATTTTTCATATTGTTGAATATTAGTCCCTTCATGTCAATTCTAGTTTCTGTTTCTGAAGGGTCTTAAATATTTGCAGAGGCTTTAAGCAGTGGTTGTCGTGGTGTTTTGGGTGGTTTTGAGATGTTTTTTCCAATGGTCACTGACCTCCTCTATCAGTGGGGACTGTGCCAACTGCACATTTTGGACCAATCTCTTGTTTCTTAAGTGTTATTCATGATGAATAAGGCATTGATTTATGATCCCTGTGGTTTAGGTGACATTTTATCCGGTTAGGATGTTCGTCACAATTATTCATACAAACTTGTAAATGTCATGAATATTGCCATGCACTGGTGAACATCAGCCAATTAGCATCACCCTAAGGCGCCACCTGTTACCTGTGATGACACTAATCAGTCACATGATCAGGAGACACTTCAGTTTCCTTATGGACGACAACTCGCGTCACAGACAGTTCAGGATGCTGCCGACGCGCCTCACTGAGCGCCGCCGCCAACGCCTTCAAGAGATGAGAAGATCAGGTCCTGGTCTGTACCGGTCTGTACTGGACTGTAGTCTATATACCAGTCTGCACTAGTCTGTGGTCTGTACCTGTTCGTGGTCTGTAGTGGTGTGTACCTGATTGTGATCTGTACTGGTCTGGTCTGTACCTGGTCTGAGGTCTATACTGATCAGTGGCCTGTAACTGGTCTGTGGTCTGTACCTGGTCATGGTCTCTAGTGCTCTGTACTGGTCTGTGGTCTGTACCTGGTCTGTGGATTGTACTGATCAATGGTCTGTACTGGTCTGTAGTGATCTGTACCTGGTCGTGGTCTGTACTGGTCTGTACCTGGTTTTGGTCTGTAGTGGTCTGTACCTGGTCGTGGTCTATGCTCGTCTGTACCTGGTCGTGGTCTGTACTGGTTTAAGTGGTCTGTACTGGTCTGTACCTGGTTTTGGTCTGTAGTGGTCTGTACCTGGTCGTGGTCTATGCTCGTCTGTACCTGGTCGTGGTCTGTACTGGTTTTAAGTGGTCTGTACTGGTCTGTACCTGGTCGTGGTCTATGCTGGTCTGTACCTGGTCGTGGTCTGTACTGGTTTAAGTGGTCTGTACTGGTCTGTACCTGGTCGTGGTCTATCTCCGTGTCTCCAGAGATCACAATCCTCTTCTCGATCCTGGTCTCAGAGATCCCTCCTTTAACCGTCTGAAAACACACATTCAGTGAAGTCACACAGCAGAATCTACGGACATGTTTCTGTTTCCTCTGATTTACTTCAATGTCATCGTCAGGTTTTTTTTCTCCATTTCTGTCTATACCTGTATCGTTTCATTTGTTTTCATGAAATATGTTCACATTCATGAAACCAGCACAGAAAAACTACATGAAGGCAGAACATGGAGGTTATTGTAAACTATTTCTAAACTGAATTTACGGAACATGAAATATACTGTTATGATATAAAAGGATAGAAAGTCCAAAGGCTGTGCAGAAGACTTGGCTTCATGTCCCATCCCTCATTTTCAGTTTGACCTTTTACATTTCCAGAGTACATAGCTTTCACTAAAAACATACATGACATTTCCTGATCGGGTCAGGTCAGATCTCTGAATACATCTTTACTGAGACGTAAACCCTCGTTTTCAATAATAAGTTTTGCTGCCCCCTGGTGGACACAGATAATTCAGTTTGGGTTTGTGCATTTTAGCTGTTCAGAGCTACTGTAGGTTTTTGGTTTTTTTTTTTAATTTTTATTTATTTATTTTTAGAATGTATTTTTTTATTTTTTTTTATTTATTTTTATTTATTTGTTTGTTTGTTTGTTTTTTTGTCTTTTTTTTGCTACTGTAGTTGCTATACTGCTAGAGAAGTCTTGTCAGTTTGGTTACAGTTAAAGACCAGTTACCTGTTTTTTGGCTCCACAAACACATCTGTCTGTAAGTATTGTTATATTTTAAGATGTTAAAACACTGTACTTAGTCAGTTTAGACTCCTTGTGTTGCTTAATACTTTTATTTTTGTGCATTAACAGAAGACACTAATAGCGTTAGCATACATATGGGATTTTCCATGTATTTTAGCATCATGCTAATCGCTATCATTAACTGCCATTTTTTTTTGTATTTTGGAACTGTAGCTCACTATAAGTGAATGTTGTGTATGAATTACATATACAAAGCACTGATAGATTGTGTTTTAATGTTCTACACATGTTTTTTTGCTCATAAAAAATTCAAATATACATGATCGTAACATACATTTTGTTTTTGTATGTACAGTTTGACCGTCATCAAGTAAATATCCAAAACAGCAAGAAGCTTCCCGGGTGTTTTTCTTTGAAGAACTGTTAGTTATCTGTACAGCTAGTTCACAAACACTAGTGAAGACAGAATAAAAGTTACTGCATTTGAGTGCTGATGCGTAGAACATTAGAACATATGTTTACATGTGCTTCATGTTCATGATTCAGTTGTAATCTAGAGTTTAGCCATATGTTGCTAACGGTTACTGGCTGACCTTGGTGATGTGTGTGGTGGTGGTGGTGTTGGAGGTCTCTGCAGTAAAGGTCTGGGAGCTCAGCAGCAGCCCTGAAGGGGCATCAGGATCCACCCGGCTCTGAAACACATCACATCACTAATATGTTGAACATGTTCAAGCATCAGGATCAGCATCTAAACCCCTACTCAAAGAGGACTAGCGTAACCTGTGGACCTCCAGGGAGATGAGACAGTCCTTTTTTAATCACTGACATTATTCTGATGTCAAAGCTCATCACAAAAATGTTTACACTTACAGACTGGCTTTTCACAAAAAATATGAACAACCTGAAATGTCTTAAGAGAAGTATGTAGTATTTTAACAGTATTCTGCCTCTTACTAAATGTTTTGTGTATTTGTAGATCCACTGTGATCTGTAAGTTGTGATGCACATGTATAAATGATAAACTAAGGTGTAATATTGTTAAAATTACACTTATTTTTCTTAAGAATTTTCAGGTTGTTCGTATTTGTTCATGTTATGTTCAAGTACGATTTGTAGATGTTAACATTTTCATTATGTGATTTTACTTTTTTCACTCAAAAACAGAGAAAACTTTGGAGTTGATATTATTTCTAAGTTCTTATCCTGTTATTTATATTATTTTACTGGTCCGGCCCACTTTATTTCATATTAGGCTGAATGTGGAACTGAAACTACACATGACTTTGACACCCTGGTCTATCAGCTTTCAGCTCGGATCGTACAAATAAACATCAGGCTTCAACTGGAATGACAGACTTCCAGTTCAAATGGCATGGGATTTTTCATGGTTACTTTTATGTTCATCTCCAGTTATCAACATGGATTAATTGATCTATTAATTCAGGCATTAATTACATTGACTTTGAAGTTCAGTTCAACACTTTTTTAAGTTTCTTATAAATTAATTTTCAATAGAAACACAATAGAAAAACAGTAAAATGACTGAACTCACCCCTGGAGCTTCATATGTCAGAGTCTTCCTCATCACTGGAACCTCCTGATGGAGACACACAAACCTTTTATTCATATCACTAATATCATTTTAACACTTAGTTTACTTGGTTTGAACTACAGCTGCAAATTTTATCATAGGCTGTTTTGCCGCTATTTAATCGCAAAGGTTTCTGGTGTGTTTGGGAAACAGGAAAAATTAAAATAAACAATTGCTCAATTTTTTTTGACCTAGTACAAATTTGAGTTGAAAAATTACAGTAATCTGTGAATTTTGGACTCAAACCAACAACCAAGTCCACAATTACTGCAATATGACGTTGAATTATGCAGCTTTCACTTTCAAAGTTACACTGAAGTCATTTCACCAGCAGATGGAGACAACACACTGATATTGACCCTTTGCACATATGTCACACTCTGTTCGCGCTGCGAACGACCACCATAACGGACAGCGGAAGTGCTGGACTGCACACTGGACGGCAACCGGCTAATATCGAATTGATCTGAACATTCTCGTTTTTGTTCGATTTAACCCTGCTTACATGTCCAGTGATCACACACAACAGTTCCATCCATGGTTTCAGCTGGTTCCAGACAGAGTATGGATCTTGATGGACCTGATATTACAGTAAGAAACAGGCTCTGTTTGTGTCCAGAGCACATTAGCTCCACAATAGCTAGCTAGGTGGTAGACCGGGTTAACTACTATGAGCCACTCTGTTCCAGTGGCTGTCATCAGTACCTTCAGTATTAGCTCTGTTGTTGTAGTGTCTGCCTGTTGGACCAGCTCCACTGTGTTCTATGTCTTACTGTTATTGTCCTGATGCTGTTCCATATGTTCTAGTGGTGGAACTGTACATACTACTGTGTGTAGATAGTAGAAAGGCAGACACTTCAAAACAGAGATAATACTGTAGATACTGATTGACACACACTAACATATTACACAAGTTAGTTCATTAGAGCTGCTTTGGTTCCAGTCTATTTGAGTTTGGATGGCATGATGGAGGAAACATGTTAAAAACATACATAGCTAGCTAGCTAACGTTAGCGGTATCTGTCCTTTACCATTATGAGATCTCATTCCTCTGCCGTGAGCGCAGTACAGCGACTGGGTAATCTAACCTGAGACTAAAACTGGGATCATCTAGACTTTAGTCTGCTTTTAGATCCTGCCACCTGTGTATGGGGACACTGCATTTAGAACAGAATGGGACAGATCGGTGCTTTAAACTCCGGTAGACTGGAGGATTTTGATAGATCTGTAAACACATCAGGAAGGAGAAGGGGTTATGGGTCGGCAGCTAGCCTGCTGCTCACTAGCTTCTCCAAATAGCGTTCTTTGTGCCATCCAGTAAGGTGAGTCACTTCACAGGACAATTCCAAAACTTTATTTTCAGTGCTGTAGACAGAATCTGTCAGTCATTTGTTTGTTTGGTGTGTTGCTTTTGCCGTCCAACATGGCGCTGAACCCCTAGTCACATGATAACTGTGACGTCGGTGCAAAGGTCAATATGAGGAACGGACGGACAGGTTACGGTCAGACTCACTGGACAAGGTGGACTGGGACAGGGTTTTAACTTGGGACCAGGGTTTATCTGGGACAGGTTTTAACTGGGACAGGGTTTCACTGGGAGAAGGTCTCACTGGTTCTTACTGGGCCAAGTTTTTGCTGGGAGAGGATGTAAACTGGTTCTTACTGGATCAGGTTTTTACCTCATCCATATTTTTCGGATTCACTGTCGTCGTCACTGTGGTCGGCTGGTTTGTTTCTGACTGGCTGAGCAGTTAGCGCGTCTTCATCTCCATCTTCATCGTCATCTTGGTAATACTTTGGGTTTTTAGCTGTCATGTTTAGTTACCTCTGTGTCACTGACAGAGCAGTTAGTATTCATGCTAGCCCTGTTAGCGTTGTTAGCTTGTCTGACTGCAGCATCCACAGCCTCCTCCACTGCTACCTGAGCCAACACGCATGATAGCATCTTCACTAGTTTGACTGTCATCATCATCTCATCATCTTCCCTCCTCCTCCTCTTCCCCCTCCTCCTCATCATCCACCTCATTACCCATATTAGCAATCATTAGCTCTGATATGGCCCATCTTCTGTGATGTCATCAGCATGTGTCATGCAGACACCCTGGAGGGGGGGGTGGGGGGCTTGCTGGGGTGCAGCCCAATACACTTCCTGTAGCGTACCGTGAGGCTGATGCCTCCATTGGCTGGTCCTGTCATGTGACTCTGTCATCAGGAACACCTTCTCCACCTGCTCTGATGTCTGAACAGGAAGTGAAGAAAAACAAAAAATAAATAAGATATAAACAATAAAGAAAACAAAAAAAACAAAATTAACCTCCGCCATATCTGCATTTGAATAAATACCTAAAAATATTGACACACTACTGTTCAATATCGATACAGTATTGTGAAATGAAATATCGCGAGATAGTGCAGAAATGATATTTTTCGAACACCCTACCCCTGACCCCTGAACATAAAGCCCTGCTGAACAGGAAGAAGAGGGCTTTCATTTCAGGACAGAGAGGAGCAGAAGAGGGGTTCAACACGAATTTAGATATAAGATCAGGAAGAACACGGACAGATACAGGAGGAAGATGAGGAGCAGCTGGTGCAGAACAACATCAGGACATGTGGAGAGGGTTATGGTTAAGGTTAGGGTAACCTGAAAGAACCTCTGCAGAATCTGCAGCGCAGCATGCCAATCCACCATCCACCAACCATTGTAACCGTTCACCCCCCCCCCCCCCTTCCCCATTCTCACACCACCGACCCTCATCGCCAGCCCCCCACAGCTGAACGTCTGGTATGGACAGACAACTAGCTGCAGGACCCCAGACTACCTGACCAACAGGCCCAGTAAGAGTCGCTGTGTAACTGTGTGTCTGAGGTCGTGGTCTGCAGGAGTCCCTCAGGGAACGATGCTCTCTCCATTCCTTTTCACTCTCTACACTTCACACACAACAAACAGCTGTCATCTCCAGAAGTTCTCAGACAACTCAGCCGTTGTTGGCTGTGCGTCTGAGGGGAACAAGCTGGAGTACAAGTGGGTTTTTCAGGGACTTTATGGACTGGTGTGAGCACAACCACTTGTGATTAAACACCAGCAAAGCGAAGGAAATGGTGATCGACTCCTGGAGAGGACCACTACCCCCCCCACACCAGTGAACATCCAGGGCTGGGACATTGAGCTGGTGGACAGTTGTGCATAAGGTAAAGGTAGGGTAGGAGATGTTTTCCTGGAGCATTTTTTACTATATTGCTTAAAATCCCCTTCATACCCGGATTACAACCAATTAATTAAATGCGTTTCATGGGGATGCAGATATTTCCTGAAACAACTCAGTGTTAGAGAGTACTTTTTTTTTGAAAGCGACAAGTCAGAGATCAGATCCTAATCTAATCTAATCTAATCTAATCTAATTATACATAGATTAATTTGTCCCAACAGGGTTTTGTAATGAGCTCAGAAGTGAGAGAAGAAGTTCTTCAGATCTATTTTCTAAAACATCATCACAGATGTGGACAGACTGACAGTAGGACAGACAGACCTTCAGAAGGTTGTGTTTCTCTGAAGGTTTTTGTTCTCGTGGCCGACTTCAGCAGAGCTGTCAGCTCAGGAGACATTTCCTCTAAAGTGGGTTAGGCTAAACAAAAAACAGACAGACAGAGGTAGGTTACAATTCAACAGGGAGGCATTAGGTCAGATTAATAAACTGACAGCCAGGCTGCAGCCATGCAGGGGTGTGGCCAGAGTGGGTGGGCGTGTCATTAGTGTGCTATAGGTCATATAAGAACGGTAGTAAAGCCAACATTAATCCAAACCAATGGACTGGTCCCATGGTTTGATGCAGAGGGGACGGAGGTGATGCAAACATCAGGGTTAAACCATGAAAACCACTAATCACTGATTTAAAGATCAACCAAAATAAAATGTGTCTACTGACAGGAAGTGAACACAAAGAAGTTTCGCCACCCAACCCCCCCAGAAAATCAAATGATGAGATAAATCAAACAGAAACACATTGGCTCTCACTGTTTACATCCCAGGGGGGAAGCTGGCATCTTAGAGGAGGTGAGGAAGAAGCTGAGGGGGTTTCAAACTGAACACGAAGCTCCACACTGCCTCCTGCTGGACACCTGTACTCACTGCACTCCACTCAGGTGTAACATTCCCTGAGTTCAGCTAACTGAACTACAGCCCTGTGGTTGCTAGGTAACAGCTCAGTGTTCAGTTTTAAAGGTCCAACTGAAATAGTGCTGCAGGGTAATGTTCTGTTGTCATGGAGATCCTCATGCTGTTCCCATGCTGACCACAAACCAGCTGAAGGTCTGATGGTCATCGTACCACTCGGCCTGTGGAGGGAGACGTCCACCCAGTTAGGTAACCCTGCGGGGGGCAGGGCTCAAAGTTGTGGCTCCGCCTCCTAGTAGTGGAGACAGTGGTGTCTTCAGCTCTTGAACGGTGGCCAATGGTCCACCTGTGATGACATCATCAGCAGTGGACAAGGGGATGATTTTGACCGCTGACATCCCCTTCTGAATGTGTGTCGTCGTCATGACAACATCTGAGCTGTCGTCCTTCGCTGTCACCGTGATGACCCTGCCAGAGGCAGTGTCGTAACTTTGCCCCAGGGTGTAGCTCTCTCTGATTGGCTGAGAGGGAGCACCGTTTGTCATAACCCCACGCAACTGGAGTGCATGAGTCATATCAACCACACACTCACTGATTTTAAGTAGTCACATGACCACTCAGCTGACCTACCGGGGTGAACCGCTGTCTGGGAGGTCCTGAGAGACAGTAAGACAGACGGATAGACAGACAGAGAAATACTTTAATTTATGGAACACTTCTCTAAACCCGTATGACCAAAAAAAAAAGAAAACCTAACACCAGGAAAATATCAATTCACACACAAGAGCAGAAACACACAAACTGTACAGCAGGTTGACCAGCAGAGGGGGACTCACCTCGTCCAGCTCCAGCGGTTCAATCATCGGGGAGTCATCGAGGCGTCGTAACGGGGACGAGGCGAGACGTTTGTCCCACTCTGTCAGCCCTCCAGGTACGTCTCCACCCTCTAAGAAGGACCGTCTGAGAGCACTGATGGTGCTCTGAGGTTTGTCCTCCTCAGGACTCCCAATGTCTCCTGAAGAGGACAGACAGGTTAATGGACAGACAGGTGAGTGGACAGATAGGTGAGTAAACAGACGGGTGAGTGGACAGATAGGTGAGTAAACAGACGGGTGAGTGGATAAGCAGGTGAGTGGACAGATGGGTGAGTGGACATATAGGTGAGTGGACAGACGGGTGAGTGGACAGATGGGTGAGTGGACATATAGGTGAGTGGACAGACGGGTGAGTGGACAGATGGGTGAGCGGACAGGCAGGTGAGTGGACAGATGGGTGACTGGACAGAGGGGTGAGTGGACAGGGGGGTAAGGGGATAGACAGGTGAGTGGACAGATGGGTGACTGGACAGAGAGGTGAGTGGACAGGGGGGTAAGTGGATAGACAGGTGAGTGGACAGACAGGTGAGTGGACAGTTTGTGCTGAATATTTAGGTTAAACTGAATATTTGAAGGAGTCTTCAGCTTCATGACAGACCAATGTTTGTATATTATGCTGATATTTAAAAGAAGACAAATATAAAGGAATAATAACAGAATAATATATGGATTTGTATTGAAATGTGAATACTAATTTACTGTTACTGTCCATGTGAATAGGCCAGTGAACCCACTTATGAACCAGTTTTCAGTGGAACCCATTTGATGTAATTGGTTTTGTTTGTCCATAAACTTTGGAGACAGATGGGTTCAGTTCTGTCTGTGCTGTATTCTGTACTTTAGACTGAGGACAAACATTGGGATTAATATCATCAGAACTGTGACCAAAAACACAGATTCTCATCCAGACGTAACAACAAGAAAATACACAGGATTAAGAAGAACAGATTTACCTGAGTTTTTAAATCTTCATCCTGATCAGACTGAAACACACACATGAAGACATGAAAATTAATTTTATATATATGTGTGTGTGTGTGTGTGTGTGTGTGATAATTAAACTGTAAGAGTAAGAAACTGATTGAAAACAAAAATTACACTGAAATAGTCTGTTCATCAGTTGATTCAAAGTTTTAAGACCACAGCCTTTAAAAGTGCCGTACATAATTGTGGATTCAGTGTCATTTAGTTTCAGGTATTCCCACTGTCATGACCTCCTGATGGAAAAGGATCAAAAACTTTCTCTCTTTGAACGTGGTCGGATCGTGGAGCTGTAGAAACAAGGCCTCTGGGAACGCACCATCACTGCACTGTGCTGTACGGGATTTATATGAATACGACGGCGAAGATAAAAGATATGAAAACACTAAAACTAATACTAAAACTAAGCATTTAGAAAAAAAAAAGAAAACTAATAAAAACTCGCAAACCTGCTCTAAAAACGAATTAAAGCTCACTGAATTAGAGAAAAAAACAGTCAAAACTAAATAAAACTAAACTATAACGAAAAATCCAAAACTATTAGAACCTTGTTGCGTAGATAAACTCCAGAGGAGAATCACTGAGGCTCTGGAGAATGTTCCACACCACCTCCTGCAGCGAGTGTGGCAGGAACTCCACTACCGACTGGATGTGTGCCACATCACAAGCAGCGCACACATTGAAAATTTGTAATAACTTTGGAACATTATAAAAGTACCATTCCTCAGAATTTTTCGTTTGAAATTTGTAGAATAAAACATTTTATACCCAAAATCAATCCTATTAAGTATCACTTCTCCTGACCATGTTGTCACTCCGATATGGACATCTCAAATGATGTCAGTTTAGACGAGGCCTGGGAGAATGAGGATTCTGTGTCATTAACTCCTTTATGTGTTATAATATACTCTATGACTTAGAATGGAGTGTTTGTATTCTAATGTACCGTGTATGTATCATTCGTACCTCGGTGGCCGTCAGCTCTCCGTCCACCGCTGTATCTGTGATCTCCGTCTGGATACAACACAAACAACACACCAGAGTCACACCTGAACTCCGCCCTATCAGGTGATCATGTGATCTGCTGTCTCACCTTGGTGTCCTGTCTCGGAGGAGTCGAAGGGCTCTGCTGAGAAACCTCCATCACTCTGGTCTCCTCCTCCTCCTCCGCCTCCTGCAGAAAATCCTCCTTGTGTTCATCAGGCTTTTCCTGGACCTCCTCCACCAGCAGCACCTCCTCCACTGAGACAAGAGGGTGGATGTTTTCAGCATCACATGTACACACACAGTTTAGTTTTATTTTGTTTTGACTTTTTTTCTCTAGTTCGGTTAGTTTTAATTCATTTTTAGAGCAGGTTTGCTAGTTTTTATTAGTTTTCATTTTTTTCTAAATGCTTAGTTTGTTTAGTTTTAGTATTAATTTTAGTTTTGTCGCATCTTTACTCTTCTTCTCCATCGTGTTCAAATAAATCCCAGACAGGACTCTGCTGCTTTCTCCCAACTTTAGCCTCCATGTTTCCAGGTAGAGTGGGGACCAGAAGACGACTGGAAACCACAAGTGAACACAAGTGACGGACCGTCAAAATTAAATTGCTAGAGTGAAATAAATCGCTTTCGTATCGATCCGACATTGACAACGAGGAAAATGAAGGGAATTTTATCCATAATTTTTATACAACTTAGTTAGTTTTGTAAGAACACAATACAGTTTCAATTAGTTATCGTTTTTTTCTTGTAATTATAGTTTTTATTTATTTCAGTTAACGAAAATGTTTTTTCAATTCTAGTTTTCGTCATTTCGTTAGTTTTTGTTAACGATAATAACCTTGGACGTCACAACTAGCTGTCGCTAAATCAGATCATATATGGATTGTACAAGTGTCTGCACTTTGGTTCGTTTACCTTCCAAAGGCCTCCTCTCCTCCCCATCTTCTCAGGTGTTACTGAGAAGATCAGGTCGCTGACTGCAATACCTTTGGACGCTCCGTACAGACCCGTGCCCATATCTACATGCAAAAACACCAGCTGTCAGGTAACTATGGCAACCAGTGGTGTGTCACATGATCATCAGCAGCAACAGCACACTCAGCTGGCAGCTCAGCAGCCATGCACTGCAGGCTGGTCAAGTATGTTTATGCAGCAGCCAATCAGCAGTCAGTGCACTGCTAACCGTTAGCATCAAGCTAACAGGTAAGAAAAGTAAAGGAGTAAATGAAGCTAAAAGAGCTGACAAAGAACTGTAAAAGCTAATATATCTGAAAGAGTTAAGACTGAAAAAGTAATAAAACAAAAAGAGATAATAAAACTGAAAGAACTAAAAACAGACTTAAGGCTAAAATGATGCTGAAATGAAGGTTAAATAGCTCATAAAGTTAAAAGAGCTACAATCTGACAGCTGATTGGCCATAAACAAAACACATGTTCTGGGGTATTTAAAGAAAATCAGCCCCTCAGAGCGTCAGCATTCCCTGTAAGCTAAATGGGGTGAAGCATTGAGAGCGGTGGCCAATCACAGAGCAGGACTACCTGAATGTGTGACCCCGTGGCTCTGAGTGACACTGTATTGGCTGGAGAGCCAATCAGAGAGGAGCTTGGCATGGACCTCGAAGCTGAGGACCAATCAGAACTCTGATCACCAACAACTTCCACAAACAACTGTCCGACACAGAGTTGCTATGGTTACCGGACCAGTACCTCCATCCAGGCTGCGGCTCAGAATGTTCCTCTTGCTGACGCATCGTGGGAAATGTGGTGCAGGTCTAGAGATCTGAGCGCTGGCTCTGCGGGTCTGGATCTGGGTGCCCACTGTACCGGAACTTGGAGCCCAGAGAAAGGAACCGTTTTGGGGGTTCCTCCGGTGACACCAACCTGAAAGCAGACCAGGAGAGGGATGTGGAACACACCAAGGTTATTATCATTAATGAAAACTAACGAAATGACGAAAACTAGAATTGAAAAAACATTTTCATTAACTGAAATAAATAAAAAAAAACTATAATTACAGGAAAAAAAACGATAACTAACTGAAACTGTATTGTGTGCGTACAAAACTAACTAAAATGTATAAAAATTATGGATAAAATTCCCTTCGTTTTTGTCATTGTCAATGTCGGATCGATACGAAAGCGATTATTAGGTTATGTCACTCTAGCAGTTTTAGCTAGCTGCACCATACGGTCTGTCACTTCTTGTCACTTATCGTTTCCAGTCGTCTTCTGGTCCCCACTCTACCTGGAAACATGGAGACTAAAATTGGGAGAGAGCAGCAGAGTCCTGTCTGGGATTTATTTGAATATGACGACAGAGAAGAAGAGAAAAGAGACGACTGAACTAAAATTAATACTAACTAAACTAAAACTAAGCATTTAGAAAAAAATGAAAACTAATAAAAACTAGCAAACCCGCTCTAAAAACAAAAAAAGTCAAAACTAAATAAAACTAAACTACAATGAAAAACCCAAAACTATTAGAACCTTGGAACACACAAAGATCAGAGACACCCAGACCTAAAAGAACTGAAAAGGTCCAATGAAAAGAGCTTTGTTTCCTTTATTGACATGTCTAGGCTGAAGCTGGGGTTCAAATCATATTTTATTTATGTAGCACCAAATCATAAATGTTTTCTCATGACACTTGACATTTAGAGCTGGTCTAAACCAGACTCTTAATAAGGGACTTGGGACTTCATCTGTTTATCAGACAGAGGTCGACTGTAACCCATGTCTGCACCTCCATGTTTGACCACAGCATGGATTTGTATCGCACTTTATGAAATGAATCTAACAGTTCCATAGAATACAGGCTGCAGTGACAACAGCAGGATTCCCTTTTTATTAAACCATCCACTTGTTTGGTTTAGGGTTAATCCTGCCTTGAACTGTTTTGGTGAAAAAGGTGGATTTACACCATTCCAGCTGAGTGTAGTGCCCCCTGCTGGACACACACACACACTAACACTGACCTGAAGAAGGAGTGATGCTCCACACACACCTTCCATAACCTCTTGGCCGCTCTGTGGTTCAGCAGCTTAAAACCAATGGTAGACTCGAACTGGTCAAACTGCAGACAGACAGACAGGCAGGCAGACACAGACAGACAAACAGACAGACACACAGACAGAGAGAGAGAGATCAGTCACCTGCGTAGCCACATCTTTTACTTCTTCTGTGGTTAAGGTCAGGGTCAGGGTTAGGGTTAGGGTTAGATGCACTCTCACCTCTCCAGGTCGTATCTTGATGTAGAAGTTGTTTTTTATATGAAATCTTGAGGATCTTGGGCCATGAGAATCGGTTGATCCTCAGTCTGTCTCTGTAGACCAGCAGACCACTGTTGCACACACCAACATGATGGCCACGCCCTCTGAGTCCTAAAAACACACATCAGCTCTACATTAACAGCGCTTCATTCTGGACTTCAGTAGTTTTCACGTATCTGAACTTAATCTTTCTGACAACTTTTTGTACTCCTTAGATTTTCAAATCAGGATCATCTGAATGTATTTGAGGCTAATTATATATATTTTCCAATTTGCATCATTGTGTTTCTTCACAACATCAAAACTGATTCCAGATGACATGGGACTAAGGGTCAAAAAGTTGTGCAGTCCATCATTATGTGGGACCCTGAGTCCGTCTAGGGGTCAGGGTTAGGGTCAGGGTAACGTAAACATCAATGGGGTGGTCAGTGTTCGACATCTCTACTGCATAGACTCTACATACAAGTCATGCCACACAACATAACTCAATATACTCAACATAACAGCTTCTGCAATCCTGGGATTTTAGCAAGAAGCAGTATCACATGGCCCCAGATCATGGGAAGTCTGTAAGCATGTATGTGACCTACACTGTAAAAAAAAATAACCCATAAAAAAATGGTATTATTCCGACAGCAGGGGTGCCAAAAAATACTGTAAAATAACGGAAAATAACCATCTCATAAAAATACGGTAATTCTCCATAATTTAAATACAGTTTTTGCCCTAACTTTACATGAGATTTTGCATATTTTTTGACTTTTTAATGTTTAAAAAGAATATTTACATGTATTAAAACAATCAAATTACTTATATATATAATAATTTCAATGAGACTCTGTTGTACAATCCACGGATAAAAACTGTATTTGGACAGTTCATCAGTGCTTATACATGTTATACATTCACAAAAATACATTTATTCAACATTTTTGTTGTGAAACCTCCAGTAATTACACAAGATATTTGTCAATTAACAAACAAGTCTTGTTAAACTTACAGAACAAATATTTCTTTAACGGTTAATTGTCAGTAATTTTATTTCGTTTAATTAATTAATTTATTTATTTTTTACAGTATAAAACTTATAATTAACAGTTTAATCTCATAATAGAAAAATAAATATTTGTGAAATTATAATACATTTGCAAATGTATTTTAACTGTACTTTTCTGTGAAAAAGAAAAAAATGTCTTTTAAAAAATGGAAATTTTTTGGTTATTCACATTTACAATTGTTTCGTGTTATTTTTCATTTGACATGTAAAATAACAGTCTACTTTTGTCATTTCATTGATATTTTCCTATATCTTACAAATACAGGAAAAATCTGTAAAATAAATAGTGAAAATTCTGTTAAATTACAGATTTTTTTACAGTGTATCTGAATAGGTTCCTTTCCTAGGAACAAAATACTTTTAATATGAAGTAACTATTAAAGTAATTGGATAGATTGCACTGACATGGACTGCATTTCCCTCTAACTCTCAGAGTGTGAAGCTCACTTTCTGTTATCAACGGGATAATGTTTCATCCTGTTGCGTTCATGTTAGATAAACACAGTGAATCTGACAAACTATCATCACTGTTGCCAAACGGATCAGCTTCACACCGGAGACTGACGGCAACAAAATACACACCGTGTCCATATGGACCAGCACTTAACAGGAGGAAACATAACAACTAATCAGTAATCAATGACTGATTCAATGAACTAACTGACACAACACTGAGGATACTGTCTTACCTCAGACTGAGCTGAAGACAAGCAATCAAAGCGGCTTCCTACCATCTACTCCAAACAGACACACAGGTGAGCAGACAGACAGACAGACAGGTGGACACAGAGACAGGTAAACAGACAAAACAAAAAGATAAACAGAAGAGCAGCTGGTCTACATGTCACAGGCAGCAGAGCTAACAGAGCCATCAGCTGATCATCCACCATATTGGACAGGGCAAAGCATCCGGTGGACACACAGAGGAGAACCAGGGGCTGGAGGTTCTGGAGGACAAACATTCTCCATGGAATCCAAAGAGGCACGTTTACAGACAAAACCAAGGCAAAGATGCAGGAAGAATAGAAGAATACCAACAAAAATAAGTTATTTTTGTTGATTTTTGTGTTTATTAAATAACACAAAAATTATATATATATATTAAAAAAACTCATAAAAACTAAAATAGAACCAAGGCTCCTTTAGTCCAATGACATATTTAAAGACAATAATTGACATTCATTTGACCTTTGATGTTCAGTCAAGGTCAAAGGTCACGGCACCAAATGAAAGCCCATATGTGACTTCCTATCTAGGTTCTAATAGTTTTGGATTTTCATTACAGTTTAGTTTTATTTAGTTTGACTTTTTTTTCTATAATTCAGTTTGTTTTAAAGCAGGTTTGCTAGTTTTTATTAGTTTTCATTATTTTCTAAATGCAGTTTAAGTTTAGTGTTTTTTTTTTTTTTTTTTTTTATTTCTCTTCTCTTCTTCTCCATCGTATTCAAATAAATCCCAGACAGGACTCTGCTGCTTTCCCCCAACTTAAGTCTCCATGTTTCCAGGTAGAGTGGGGACCAGAAGACAACTGGAAACCACAAGTGAACACAAGTGACGGACCGTCAAGTGTCGTATGGTGACAGCAGAGAAAATTCCTTGAGGGAAATAAATTGATTTCATATCAATCCGACACTGACAAAGACAAAAACTAAGGGAATTTTATCCATAATTTTTATACGTTTTAGTTAGTTTATAAGCACACAATACAGCTTCAGTTAGTTATCATTTTTTCTTTTAATTATAGTTTTTATTTATTTCACTTAACAAAAATGCTTTTTCAATTCTAGTTTTCGTCATTTGTTAGTTTTCGTTAACGATAATAACCTTGCTTCCTATCTATTGCCAATAGCAATTATATCAATATCTACAACTGTTTTGAAGTTATAGCACTTTGAAATGTGTCCATTATAAAAAATGGGGATTTTTAAAATTTCAAAAATTCATAAAAATTCAAAAAACAATATTTCTTAACTGTTTGAACAAACTTGGTAGACTCTTCCCCAAGGAACCTCTACTATGAATTTCAATTGACTCTGGCTGACGGTTTTGAAGAAGAAGTTTGTAGAAGGGCAGTCAAGGTCAAAGGTCATGGCACCAAATCAAAGCCCATATCTGACATCTTATCTATTGCCAATAGTGAGTAAATTAATATCTTCAACTGTTAGAGCACTTTCAAATGTGTCCCATTATAAACCAATGGGGATTTTTAAAATTTCAAAAACGTATAAAAAATTTTTAAAAAAATCGATATTTCTCAATTCTTTGAACAAACAAGTCATTCTGACTAACAGTTTTGGAGAAGAAGATTCTTGAAAAATAGTTTACGGATGATGGACGACATGATAGCAATAGTCCATCGGACCTGTCCTAAAATTAAAAAGTCATAACCAATGGAAACAGAGTAAATGGAGGTTTTCATGATGAAAAACAGCCCCGTTCACTTCTGTGTGTTTACAGGACACTCCCATAGTGTTGACATAGAATACAGCAGCTGAGTTGGCCTCCATACGTATTTATGTCTGTGTTCACCTTTTAACTGCACACTAATGCTACTGCAAATCATTCTTCATCCTCAAACCCATCCTTGCCCTCAGATAAACTGGATCTGTATTCCATTCCACTATGAACTGGGCATGTACACATACATCCAGTTGAACACTGGGTCCATGGCCTCGTTGACACTGCTTTGTCTCTAAATGAGATGAGACTCACCAGTGGCACGTGTCTGTGTCTGAGTCACAGTCGAAACTGTCAAGCAGGTAACATCTAAAAAACTATACCTTGTCTGAACAAAAGAGAAAAAAAAAGTATAATTACTGAGCCTCTTTACATGATCATAAAAATCAGACGACTGGCAGTAATCAGATAATAGGAATAATCAGATCTGATGCATTCACATGGACTTAAGAAATGCCATAATGGAAGACCCTGGTTTAGACGCTCCAGTCTATTATTGGATTTCTTTCGGTATATGTATGTACATAGTCAAGGTCAAGGTCAAGTTTATCTACAGAGCACATTTAAAGCTGCATATGACTTTCGTCACGAATTTTCATCAAATCTGTCAAACCTCAGTCAATCCTCAGTATCATGAATTCATAAGTCTTTCCGTGATTACTCACCTGAATCTCTTCCCTCACGGTGAACAATTTCGTAGTGTACTCCACCATTAACAGTCCATTGTTTACAAACAGAGTCAGTCGGGCATTTTTGGAAATTTGTCGAGATGTGCATTGTGAGAAGTGGAGCTCCACACAACTGCAGTAGGAAGAGACAATGAAGCCGTTTCCGTGTTTGTTACCACTGCGAACATAATGTTGTGTGGAGCTCCGCTTCCCACAATGCACATCATGACAAATTTCCAAAAATGCCTGAGTGACCTACCAGCTCTGTTTGAAACAAATGGACTGTAATGGTGGAGTACACTACGAAATTGTTCACCATGAAGGAAGAGATTCAGGTGTGTAATCACAGAGAGACTTACAGATTCATGATACTTTGGCTATGACTCAGAATTTACAGATTTGATGAAAAAGTTGTGATAAAAGTCATATGCAGCTTTAAAACAATGCAAAGTGCCAAAGTGCTGAGCAAAGTTATAGATTTAAAAAAATACAACATATGCTAAAACTAGTAAGACTAAGAATAAATATAAGATATACTAACATCAAAACAGACACAGAATAATAGGATAAATAGGATCTAAACACACAACCAGAAGATAAAACAAATAAAAGTTACACATTGTCTTAAAGCCAGTGTAAATAGGTGCATCTTAAGAACAGATTTAAAGTGTTTAATGGACTGTGAACATGTGCTTTACGGGTCAGAATGCTGCAGAACCTAGGACCTGAACAGAAACAGATCTGTCCCCTTTAGTCTTCAGAAGAGTTTAAGGTCAAATCTAAAACTAGGTGCTTTGATCCAGTGTTAATTTTGTTGAGGAATCTTTTTCGTCATAGTCTTCATCATCCACATATTATGCATATCATATATATATGATGAAAACTAAAGGATAACTGAAAAAAAAGTAATTCATAAGAGCAAAAAGACTGACTAAATGTAGTGACACTTTGGTCAAAGAATAAAAACTAAACGAATAGGTTGGCCAGAGACGAGATCCGTCAGAAGAAAGAGGGAGAGGGAGGAATTGAGACGACATCCACTCAACAGGCAGAAGAGGCGGGACAACTAAAGAACAGGAGCCAAACCATTGGCTGCCAAACCATTCAGACACTGAAAAACATACAATCAAATCTTAAACTGGATCCTATCAGTGACAGGAAGCCAGTACGGGGCTGATGTGCTCCAGTTTCTGGTTCCAGACAGAAGCTGCATTTTGGACCGTCTGCAGTCGGTGGTTGGAGGACTGGTCCATCCCATAATACAATGAATTACAATAGTCATTCATGTTTAACTATGTGACTTCGGTTTTCTACGATTTTAATAGCTTTTCCACATGTTCAAATGTAACAGAACTAAATAAATCAGATTAACTTGTATACAGTAGGGTTGGGAATCTTAGTTGTCAGGCCAACATGATGCTCATCTCAATACAGCATCTCTGATCCGATATGTTAAAGATACACGATACTCATCCAAAGGGCTGGATTGGACCCTTTGGTGGGTTGGATTTGGCCCCAGGGCCTCATTTGACACCTGTGGTTTACATGATCCCTTGAATATCTGATAACTCCAGAAATCCCATGACGATGGGAGTATGAGTGTGGATGTAAAGGGCTCACTGACAGACTGGACGTTCACAGCCTGTTTCTACAGCCACGTTTTCAGAGGTTTGATTGATCTGTGATCAGTGTGATCAGTTCTCTGAGCCCAAATAAAACACACATTGTGGAAAAATCATTAGGCTCGCTTTGCAAACAGAGGGCATGGCTATGGTATTGATCGGATTATTGATCAGAAAAGCAGCAACACAAAATACATGTTGTTTTAAAAATCACTTATTGCTGTCTTAGCTTGGACGTAGATCTTATATCACTTAATCTGAACATGCGTGACCTCAAAACTTAATGGAAGAATTTGTCTTTGCAAAAATAGTATCAGTTTTAGTCAGTTTCTGAGGTGTTCTGTATTTTCTCAACACACACTGTCCAGAAACTCCATGACCAGCATGAGCTGGAGTTAATGTTGAAACGTGGATCTATTCATGTCAAACACACTATAAAGTCAAATTCACTGTTTGTGATTCCCAGATCAGATGGTCACTGTCAGCCTCATTTTCTACTGTACCTGATATCACAAACCCACATACATATATTATCATCATCAATCTTACAAACCATCAGAGGTTACATCTTTTTAATCTAGGACTAAAAAAAATCTAGGTTTAAGCCTCAAGTGAAATACAAATAGAGAAACAACTTCCTGTGATGATGAAGCTCTATAATACTGATAAATCATCATCATCATCACACTGATTGTGTTACCTTCGCATGGTGCAGGTCGACTCCATACATCGACAGTTTCTTGACATTTTCAAGGAAATGCATTTCAGCCTCAACAGGCGTCATTCCTCTGAAACAAAAATGACCAGACACAATTCAGATGTTTGAGACCATTTTATAAGTGTTATCTCAAATTTGTTATAAAATGTCCAAACCTGTGACTTTTATGAAGCTCCATGATCTTCTCCTCCATTTCTTTAGTTTGATTTGGAGCAAAACACAGTTCACTGATGTAATCTGAACCACACTCATCTGTAAAGAAAACAGTGAATGAACATCCATTAAAAACAAAACCAACAGGAAGGAATCCAGTTCACTTCCCTTTGTCCACTAGGGGGCGTCTTAGAACTGACTGATCCACTAGACCACATGTGTCAAATACGGCCTGTGGGCCAAAACCAGTCCACCAAAGGGTCCAATCTGGCCCCTAGGATAAATTTGTGAAATGCAAAAATTGCACTGAAGATATTAGTCATTTTAGTTCAGGTTCCACATTCAGCCCAGTTCAATCTCCTGTGGGTCAGACCAGTACAATACTATCATAATAACCTATAAATAATGACATCTCCAAATTTTTCTCTTTGTTGTAGTTTAAAAAAAAAATAACATCACATGAAAATGGTTACACTTACAAACTATCATTTCACCAAAAAAATGGGAAAACCTGAAAAAATGTGAACAACCTGTAATTTCTTAAGGAAAATTAATTGTAATTTTACTCATATTCTGCCTGTTATTAAATGTTTTGTGTATTTATACATCCACTGTGATCTGTCAGTGTAATTACCCTCCCAACTACAATTTTTTTATGATTTTTTTTCCCATTTACTTATAATAGGAAAAATTTTACATGTCTACTCTGTAGCAGCAAATTCACATTAGCAAATAATTATGAGGATTAGCTTGACTGAAACCTAACAATAAACGTTAGCTTAGCTCGCTAGCATAAATGTCAAATTAATAAACTAGTGAGACACAAAATATTCAGTCACATCTCTACATTTAACACAACGTACCTTGTGCCTCTTCAGAAGGCCAGCTAATACAAAACAATGAATTGACTCTGTGTCGAACTTTCTTTGACGTTTTTTAACTGTTTTTTTTTTTCCTTCTGTTAGGATAGGAAGTTACTCTTCAAAATAAAAGTCCGCTACGTCTAAACCGGAAGTTACCCATTACGTAGCCAAAATAAAAACAATACGCCAAGACATAATGACAGAAGTGAATTTAGCAGTTATACTTAGGGTTATTTACATTATTTGTATATTACTGTTATTATTTGACTGTTCCGGCCCACTTCACATCATGTTGAATGTGGCCCCTGAACTAAAATGAGTTTGACACCCCCGCACGAGATCTATGACATGAACTGAAGTATGATGTTCATGAATGTTTGGATGGGTTTTATTTCCTCATTCATGTTTTTTCTTTTCTTACGTCTCATCTGTAATGTTTTTATGTATATGTGTGTATATATGTGTTTATGGATCAGAGCCGATTTCTCACAGACTGCAAGGGAAGCCCGGCTTCCCTTAAAATTAAATGGTCAGATCTGTTCGGTTGTGTTTAACGTTTCATTGACTCCAAATGTGTTGGAACACGTTCATCTCACAGATGAGTTCGTTCAGAATCAGCTTTACCACAAATCATCAGACTGGATGTTGTTCACTTCTCCTCCATCTCTGCTCAGTGCATTTGTCTGTAGACGCTCAGCGTCCATGCACGTCAATGGGACTGAGTGGAACTGGTTTTTTTCATTGACTCTAAACTGGACACTAATTGGATAAATGACACCATGTTGTCCCGCCCCCGGACGCTCGGCATCTCTGGGGGTGAATGGAGCTGGGCGGAGCTCTGCCGGGTTGGACGCTGAGCTTCCACGTGCTGATTGGAGGATCAGTCCAAAGGCTGAAACCCATTTGATTGACAGCTGTTTTCAGATCTGCGCCTTCACTGACACAGTTCAGTTTAATACCGTCACACATTCTGCTGGGAAATCGAGAGAGAAACCACTACCAAATTACTCGTTTTTCTTGCAGTGTAAATAAAACACACTCATTGTACTTCCTTGTTTCAATTTAACATAATTTTAACGTTTTCTTGTTTCAGTTCCATAATTTAATCATTTCTTGTTCAAGTTTAATATCATTTTGTAGATAGTTAAATCAGTCATACTGTTGGCTAGGTCGGAGTGAACTAGCTATCAGTCCCTGGAAAACACGCCTACTTGGTACGATAAGGTCACTGACCTTTCTTAAAAAGGAACGGAGGGACGAATTTATGTTTAAATAACTTGCCAATTTTTTTTATGTAAGCCGACAATGAGCTTCCCCTGTCTGAAAGACGAGCGGCCGCCACTGGTATGTATGTACATATATATGTACATATTGTTGGTTTAGACAAAGGGGTGAGAGCTAATAAGTTATGCTTCTTCTCACTCCTTTTGAATATGACTTTTTTTCTTTTTCTTTTTGCATGTATCATTATTTTATGCTTCCTTGAATTTTCATTTCTATATTATATTGTGCAAAGAAGCCAGTTGTAGGAATCAGGAAGCTTGTATCATTTCCATTTGAAATAAATCAATAAAAAAAAAATTAATAAAAAAATAAAAAATAAATGTTTTTTGTTTTCTGGTCTGTCTTATTATTCAATAGATAAAATAAAAAATAAAATTCTGTTGAACTCTACAGTAGATTTCAGTTACCAGGGTCATAGTCTCCGAGCTCCGATTGGACGGTGTAAGAGCCGAGAACAGGTGAGTGGCAAGGAACATGGGAGTCGACCAGAAATGATGTCCTGTCTGAGCTGAAGACACAGGAGATACCTGAGAGACAGACGGGAACGTTAAACCTCCAGGAGTCTGTGGATGGAAAGGAAAGTACAAGAAGAATCTAAAAGACAGACGTCCTGTGGGTTAGGACGGTTTGGACGGAAAAAACATCCAACTATGGGCCGATCCAACCAAAGTGAACATCGTGTCGAAAATTAAAGTTTCACCTACCATCTATCAAATAGGCTCATTTTTTATCTTAAGAGCTCTATTTTATGGAACTGTTTACAACATTTCAGTATCGGTTGTAGAAAAAAAGATATAACTGATTATGTAAAGTCATACTTCTGACATATATGTAAATACACTATTAACTTTAATAATATTTGTTCAGACTCATATGTCAATGCACTATTAACTGTAAAATAATATTTGTTCAGACTCATACATGTAAATGAACTATTAACTTTAATAATATTGTTCTTGTATCAGTGATATTTTCAGTCTGTGAATCTCTTGAACTAATTCTTCACAGAACCTGAATATTCTAAGGTTCTGTCCAATCCAATTATTAGTCCAATATTCTCTAATATTATCTGTATATATCACTTCAGTTGTAATATGTCTGTTCAATAAAAGTTTATGATCATATTAGTAGTGTTTTAGTTCCAGTCACTCTGTTATTTTGATATGAACAAAGGTCCAAGCATTTCATTTCAACATTTTGATCCAATATTGATCCCAGTTGTAGTTTAACATCAGAGCTAAAGCCTTACGTTTCATTCAGGATCCATTTATGATGAGAACAGCATGTTTTAGACATTTGAGTAAAGTGAATAAAATGATGTTCGTAGTTTTTGTCCCAAAATGTTATTTCTGTCAGTTGTACCATGTGTCATGTGACAGTTCTTCCTCAGACCTATTCATACATGTATTAAACATGCAGATCAGTTATTGAGTTTAAACACAGAGACTACTGAACAGGACGTGTTCCTGTGTCACTGCTGGATCTGGATCTGGCCCCTACAGAGAAGATGAAGACCCACAGGAGGTCAGTCCAACAGCCAGGTGTGGACAGGTGGGGACGTACCGCGTGATGTCCTCCGAGAGCTGGCGGGGTCAGGAGGATAGAACTTCACATTAAAGGAAAAGTTCCAGGGAACACCTTCAAGACAGAGCACAGGGATTAAGGTGGAACTAAAAACCTGAAACTAAGACTGAAGCAAAGACTAAAACTAAGACTAGGGATGTAACGATATGAAAATTTCATATCACGGTTATTGTGACCAAAATGATCACAGTTAGATTAATCGCGATATTATTGAAATTGTGCTCAAAATGTTCAAAAGTACTGATAACACACTGAAATTTTAAGCAAGTTGTATTAAAAAAAAAAAAAACAAATAAAATAATCGGCACAATGTCCCTTCTGTTGCAGAAACATTCAAATATTAACCCTTAGTGGTCTGAGCCTATTTGTTGTTTTTCAGTCCTTGATTTTGCCTTTATATACTATATAAACAAATGTTTACTATACCCATGTTTGGATCTGTTTTTTCAGCACAACTTCATCTGTAATCTGTCTATTTTTTTCACTTTAACCGACTTTGTCAACATAAAAGGACAAAAAAAACCAAAAAAAGTATATAATATCCGATTTGAAAAATGTATATACTTTATTGCAAATAACACACAGATGCTTAATGAACCTTTTCAAAGACTTTAAAAGTGAATATTGGTTCCAAATATTAGGTATAGAAAATCAAACTGTAATAAATTAAAACTATACTCAAATAGTTGACATAAAAGTAGATCTTTACATAGGCGTTTTTTCCCCTAAAAGTGCAGTAATCAAACACAGTTATCATGATAATTAGAATTTAAACGGTAATACTAACCGTCTGCAATTTTACTGTGGTTATCGTTATACCAGTAATAGTTACATCCCTAACTAAGACGTAAAATCCCTGAACCAGAATTTCACACACCCCTGGGATTTCTTCGTGTCGAGGCCTGAAATGAAACAAACTGAAAAAATTTAACTAAGTACGATTAAACAGAATCACAAACTGAATTAAATAAATACAAAAAAAGGCTTTAGTGCAAACAGGTGGGAAGTGATAAGCCCCGCCCCCTTCACTGACCTCTGACCTGCTTCTTCATCTCCTTCGCCGGATCCAACCAGTTCTAGAAGGAAAAGGTCAAAGGTCACACCAAGGTTATAACAGTTCTGGATTTTTCATTCTAGTTTAGTTTATTTAGTTTGGACTTTTTTTTCTCTAATTCAGTTTGTTTTAATTAGTTTTTAGAGCAGGTTTGATAGTTTTTATTAGTTTTTGTTATTTTCTAAATGCTTAGTTTTAGTTTAGTTTTAGTATTAATTTTAGTTTTGTCGTCTCTTTCTCTTCTTCTCTGTCGTCGTATTCAATCAATCCCAGACAGGACTCTGCTGCTTTAGTCTCCATGTTTCCAGGTAGAGTGGGGACCAGAAGACGACTGGAAACCAAAAGTGAACACAAGTGACGGAGCAAAAAGTGTCGTATGGAGACAGCACAGAAAACTGAGAGAGAAATAAATCGCTTTCATATCAATCCGACGTTGACAAAGACAAAAACGAAGGGAATTTTATCCATAATTTTATGTTTAGTTAGTTTGTAAACACACAATACAGTTTCAGTTAGTTATCGTTTTTTCTTTTAATTCTAGTTTTTATTTATTTCAGTTAACGAAAATGTTTTACAATTCTATTTTTCGTCATTTTGTTAGTTTTCATTAACGATAATAACTTTGACCCAGATGCCGAAAGGAAAATGGATGAACAGCAGTACCTTGTTGTTGTCTGCGTCTCTGAAGTTCAAAGCGAAGTAATCTCGCTCCAGCAGGTTGATGTGTTCGCAGACCTTCTCAAAAAGCAGCACACCACGAGAACGTTTTGCACAAACACAAAACAACCACCTTTTACAAAACGAAACCTAGTGCATCTGCAGACCCATGAAGACCACCAGACTGTGTCTGAAGGGAACCAGACCCATGAAGACCACCAGACTGTGTCTGAAGGGAACCAGACCCTGAAGACCACCGACTGTGTCTGAAGGGAACCAGACCCTGAAGACCACCAGACTGTGTCTGAAGGTCTCACCTCCCCCTGTGTCTCCTCCACCTGACTCCCATCACCGTTCTCCTCCACCCTCTCACCTCTCCATGTCACCCATCACTTGTGTCTCCTCCACCTGTCCATCCCCCTGTGTCTCCTCCCCCTGACACCCGCTACCTGTCCCACCTCCACCCAACTCACCTCCAACCATCTCACCTCCACCCATCTCCGCTCCACCTGTCTCACCTCCACCCATCTAACCTCCACCCATCTCTCCCCACCGTCTCTCTTCCTCCTGTCTCACCTCCACTCGTCTCTCCTCCACCTGACTCCTCACCCATCTCACCTCCACCTGACTCCATCACCATCTCTCCTCCACCTGTCTCTCCTCCACCCGTCTCACCTCATCTGTCTCTCCTCCACCTGATCCCATCACCCATCTCTCCTCCACCTGTCTCTCTCCACCCGTCTCACCTCCATCTGTCTCTCCTCCACCTGACTCCCATCACCCATCTCTCCTCCACCCGTCTCTCTTCCACCTGTCTCTCCTCCACCTGTCTCACCTCCATAGTGCAGCTGAACACCGTGCCGTCCAGCAGCTCCACCTTGCACTGCATGGTCCTGAAGTTCAGTGGGTTCCTGGCTGGAGATCGGGCGATCCGACTGCTCGACGACAGGTGACTGGCTGAGTCTTCGCCCAGTGAGCTTTGAGGATGGCTCTGGGATGGCCCACCCTGTTTGGGTGTGGAGTGGGCGGCGGCTTCGGGGAAAGACTCCGCCTCTCTGGGCCGGGCCTCCTGCGGCTCACCTGGCTCTGTCGTCATGGTGATTCACCTAAGGGACAGTGAATGTGACAGTTACCATGGAGACGGTCCATATGGGACAGGCAGAGGTGGAAGACGAGGTCCAGCAGGTGTGACATCAACTTATAACAAAACTACAGTAACATAAAGTGTTCAAGTCCTTATCTGAGTGATACATTTAATTGACTGTATTATGTATGTCCAGTAAAATGAGTCTGACTGTCACATCAGACTCCTGAGCGATGGATGATCCTGATTTTATCTCATCAAGTCGAAAAAGAGAAATGTGACATTTAAGGACAAAATCTAATAATCTGAATATCTGTTTCATTCTTAGAAATTCATCAGTTACCAACAAAAATATTTAAGTCCCATGATCACGTCCTCTTTAGTTTGTTGCTGTTAGTTTATTTTAAGTTTTGTAGATTTTGTTAAATTTTGTGAATTTAATTGTGTATTTTGCGAAGAGTTTTCATCACTTTGTTGTATTTTTAATCATTTTTGTTCATTTTGTTGCCTGTTAACTTCTATTCATTAACACATGACATTTTTTCCAACCTTTAAAATTAGTTATAAATGAGTCTGTCTTCTGCGACCATAGGAGACAGATTTTGGGGTTTTTTTGGTCGATCACTTATCGATCTGGGATAATTCTAGAAGTGATCACTGAGTCCGATGCAGACCACGTGTCCTTCCACCGCATTCACCTGACGTTACATCTGATTCAACTGACGTTTCAAAAGGAGACAAACCGAGCGCGTGTCCGTGTGCGCGCGTGCCCGTGCGTGTTGTCGGTGTGTGCTCTCGTGCTGCAGGAAACACCCGCTGCTGTCCTCGCGCTGCAGAGACGCAGAGTATGACCCGCTCGTGCCGGTGTTTCCTTCAGCCAATCCCGGCCCTACTTCTCTGGGATTATCGACACTAAACCGATCACCTGGATCTCTCTATGATCGACTCATCTTTAAATCAAAGCATCTTTACCTGTCCTCGTGCAGGACGGTCGCCTCTTCCTCCCGGTATGCTTTTTCTCTGTGACGTCACACCGCCGGTGCAGCCCTGTGATGTCATGACGCACGCTGCGGCGGTGCGCAGACATTATGCCATAATAAAGAAGTGTATAAAACTGAACAAACGACGTAAATATGCGGAGAATATGACGAAAACATGATGAAAACTAGATAAAACCGAGCGCATGTGGATTTTATCGTCCCTGAAATATTGGTTAGATTTTTACTCAGTCTGGTTTTTTATTGTGGATTATTTTTCCTCAGTATTTTTCCTACTTTTATTCAATTTGATCATTTCTATTCTCTTTTATTCTCAGTTTTGACACTTATTTTGTTGCTGCAGGTTTAAATAATTTGTGCATTTAAAAGGATGAATAAACCCAGTATAATAACAAAAATATAGAACATCATCTGAATAAGTGAATATCTAGTTATAATATAGAAGAATGCATCAAATAAGATATTGTGTGTTGCCTATAGATAGATAGACAGATAGATAGATAGATAGATAGATAGATAGATAGATAGATAGATGATAGAAGATAGATAGAGAGATAGATAGATAGATAGATAGATAGTAGATAGATAGATAGTAGATAGATAGATAGAGTGTCTTAAAAAAGCAAAGAAAGCTGAATTAATTTTTTCGTTTTTTATAAAGACAGTGGGCGTTTATAAGTTCTACTTCTTCCCACTCCTTTTCGAGTGCTGAAAAATGTCGTTTGACCTTGTATGTTTCTGTGTTATCTGATGATTCTGTGTGCTCCAAAGAAACTAAACTAAATTCCTTTATCTATTCATAAATGAATCGTTCTATAGAAACCTCCTGCCTTTAAAGAGGCATGATACTGAATAAAACTGTTTGGGGATGATATTACATATTTTATAATATTTTACAGAATAAATAATGAATGCAGTCGTTAGCGTGTTACAGCAAAACCTATAGATCTTTTTTGGCATATAAACATGAAATGAATAAATATTTGTGGTGTTTTACTCACCATCATCATCATTGCAGACAGGAAGTCATTGATCCAGACAGCAGAAGAAGAAAACACAGTGTGAGCTGTTATTTATAATCCATTTGATACTAACAGGCATTACGATAAACTATAAATGACTGTCTTCATTGATGACAGGTAAACATTTTTTGTAATTTTGGAAATTAATGAAGATCTATTAAATTAAAGCAACAGCTGTGATTATCTGAGCATTTTCATCACTTTTTCTATCAACAGGACAATGGATGGAAATGATGAAAAAAAAAGTAGTGGAGCTCCTGTTGGTTTTAGGGTTTTCCAATGAATCTGGTTTGTCAGGATCAAACCTGCTGCAGGGTCACAATCACCTAAACGGAGAGAATTTAATTGGAAAAATCTAATTTGTTATTTTATCACACCTAAAATTAAAAGTAAACAAATAAACACACAATAGCTGAGTTGGAGATTGTGTAATCACATGGATTCAGATCACACACACACATGTTTTGGAAATGCTCAAATAGAGGGTATGCATATATGTCACTTCCCCCCAGGCCACGCCCCTCTCAGTCAGACTGAGTGTCTTAAACCAACCTGTTCAACATGACGGAGTATAGCAGTAAACACAGCCAGAGAAAAGGGAAAATGTCAAATCTGAAATTAAATGAAGGACAGTTGGACTGGACATGGATCTGTACGAGCTACCAAAGAACAAGTGGTTCATGAACACTGACATGTGGACACACATGGAGGATCCAGACCTGATCCAGGGGGGAGGGGATCAGCGCTATTTGGACCTGAAACTAATATACATGGTTTCATCAGGACTGACAACCAGGGTCCAAAACTAGGCCCAGAACCAGCTGATCCAAAGGGTCCAAAACTAGGGCCCAGAACCAGCTGATCCAAAGGGTCCAACTAGGGCCCAGAACCAGCTGATCCAAAGGGTCCAAACTAGGGCCCAGAACCAGCTGATCCAAAGGGTCCAAAACTAGGGCCCAGAACCAGCTGATCCAAAGGTCATTTCCAGTAGACCGTGGACTGACCCCAGTGAATCTATGCATGATCTACTGGGACTGAGCAGATTACTGAGTCTAGCTCAGATCCAGTCCTTTATCCAACACAGATACTACTGCTGTGGACCAGCAGGGCACCACTGGATTCTGGGAAATTATCAGATTTAGACCACCTGGTTTAAATTAACACATTATTCTGATAATATTATGGATTTATTGTCAGAATATGACGACTTTAATCTCATAAACGAATGACATTTTTGTTAAATTATGAGGTTTTTTTTACAACTACGACTTTATTCTTAGAACTTACTGGTTTTATATCGATATTTTATGACTTTATACTCGTAGTGACAGTTTTTCTTTCCTTCTGTGGTCCTAATACTCCGTCGTAGCTTTTTCTCCAGTTCCCTGTATTTGTAAAACAAGTTTAGCCTCAGTTTCAGTTAGTTTACTAATCATGTAGGAGCACAAGGTTCACAATCACAAAATGAGAAAAAACCAGGAAGATCTGATCATGAAACCAAGAGCTGCACTAAGAAGGAACGTTAGCCAAAACAACAGGTCATTTCAGGTCTGATTGGACCCAAAAAACAGCATAAATGAATGTTAGCTGACACCAAACAGGACCCACAGATCTAGGTTTGGTTTCCTGGATTTGTGGATCCATCTTCTCTTTTCTTTGTCTTTCGGTGTCTGTAAACGATAGCTCCCATGCTTTGAGAACCTGAAAATACAATCAATCTCACAACAGCTCTGCCCCATTTCTTATTAAATATTGTTCTAAAGTTTAGACAGGATTGAAGCCAACGCTGTCACTCAGTGGGTGGATCCGCGGTGACTTCCACCAGCGGTGACATCACGTGCATACCCTCTATAAACAATGGGTTTCAATCACAGATATACTTGTCATGGAACATCTTACATACAAACCGAAGTTAAAGGAAAATGTCTTTATGAAAAACTGGGGAAAATGGCTGACATTCAGAGATATGTATCTATGAAGGGACCTTAAATATTCTGACACTAACACAGGCTGTTCTTTTCATCTGTTTGTTTTTCTGTTCTTTAGCTCTTTTCCTGTTCCTCAACCTGAGCAGATTCTATTGTAATGTTAAAGATTCAGACATAAAAATTGTTAAAAAAAAAAAAAAAAAAAAAAAAAAACTGATGCAGGGAATGGATTTTGGAATATCCTGAGTCCTGTTTTTTTTTAAATTTTTTAGTCCAAGGCCCAAGTCCATGAAAAACGAGCATTTCTGATAATGTGCTGGATCAGTGTAGAGAATATTTACTCTTAAAAATGAACATCAGTCAAAAAACAGAACAGTAATAATGAAAAGAGTGTTTCCAGTTCGATGAGGGTTGAAACGCCACAAATAAAGTGTTTTGTTCTGATCTGTAGTGAATCCAGTCTGATATTAAATCAGTGTTTTTCAGCTTGGGGTCGGGACCCCGTGTGGGGTCGCCTGATATTCAAATGGGGTTGCCTGAAATTTAGTAATTGATAAAAATAAAAATAAAAATAAAAACTTACTAATAAAAAATATATGGTGAGTTGAGAGAGACAATCACAATCCATAAAAGACATGACAAACTGTGAAGCTGAAACTGAAGCACTGTGGTTCTGTTTATCTGTCAAATGTTCATTGTGGTATTCTCTGTGTTCCTTATTTATTTTATTTGTTTGTTTGTTTGTTATTTATTATTAGTAATAGTTGCTGTTATATTATTATTGTAGTAGTAGTAATAGTATTACTTATTATTATTATTATTTATTATTATTATATTTATTATTATTATATTATATTATTATTATTATTATTATTATTATTAGTAGTAGTAGTAGTAGTAGTTATTATTATTATTAGTAGTAGTAGTAGTAGTAGTAGTAGTAGTTATTATTAGTAGTAGTAGTAGTATTAATATTATTGTTGTTGTTGTCAGTTATTTTTTTATGGTGCAACAGGGTGGGAATCTTCATGGGTTTGGGTATAAAAAACAAAAAACAATGACTGTATTATGCTTTTCTGAATGACTTGATATGTAATAAAAACACTTTGAACAAATGTTCATTGTGGTCAGTTTCAGATGCTGCAGCTCTTTTATAATTCATAGTTTCAGTTCTTGTTTGTTCAGTATTAATTGTCCTCCTTGTAAATCACAGCTGGACTGACTGTACATATCCTGACCAAGGAAAATCACATTCTCCCTTTGTGCAGTAATCTACACCTGGATTTACTGCCTCTGTCCATAATAATATACATTATATAGACTAAATGTCCTCTAACATTAACGTTTATTTGCAACATAGTATAGCAAACTATTACAGGATCAAAAACAAATTAATTTTAGCCAAAAAATGAGTCTGTTTTGAATGTGTGGGGTCGCCAGAAATCTGTGATGTTAAAATGGGGTCAGGAGACAAAAAGGTTGGAACCAGTGAATGAAATGATCCTCGGTCCATTAATGACTGAAATATTCTCAGCTGAACAGGTTTAAAGCAACAGAAAGGACAATGACGACGATGAAGAACAGCTGGACGACATGTTTGTCACCATCAGACTGAAAACCCCCTTTAGACCTTGAACTGAAACACTGACCTGAGGCTCACCTGTGCAGGTGTTCACACTGCCAAGGATGAAGGAGGAAGATGAGGATGAGGAGGGTGATGAAGCTGAAAGGAAGAGGATGGTGTTTTTCTACGATCTCTCTCTCTCTGTTTCTCTGTCGTCCAAACTGTCACACACTCGGATTATTGGTTTTTACACATCAGGCCCCACCCCCCACAGATTAAACCCCAGCCGTCAGTCAGAGGTCGGCGGGCGGGGCTTCAGCTGTTTACTGGGTCATGGTGTGTTCAGGGACTCCCTCTGGAGGATTGTGGGATTTGTAGTGTTTAGTGGTGAGCCTGGTGGGTCGTCATGGTGACCTCCAGGTGTCCAATCACAGACGAGATGTTTTTTTTGTTTTTTTTTTTACATTCACACATCATGGAAATGATTTTAAAAAACAGACACATTTGGAAGAACCTGATGTAAAAGTGGAAAATGGAGGAAAATGGTGCAAAACTTTGCTCAGTGTCGGTGCTTTTTAAAATTTTAATTCATTCATTGCATTTTTGGATCAACTCATTCTAGAACTCTGACTTTATTTCTGTTGGTCTCTTATTGTTTGTAACCAGGTTTTGTATTTATTTATTTATACAGTGACTGAAAGTTGCTGGTTTGTTGTGTCTTTAGCATTAGGGTCAATGGAAGAGATCTGAATCTCAACAAGGATTTCACCTGGTTAAATGGAGGATGTGTATTTTCTCAATTTTCTTCATTTATGTTAATTTTGTTGACTATTTTCTTCATTTTATTAATTTGGGCATTATTTCTTCATTCTGTTCTGTCTGTTGATTGTTTCTTCATTATTGTTATTTTGATGACTATTTCATTCATGGACTCAGCAGGAGTACAGTTTACACTTGTACTTGGGTCATTCCATCCCAAATCAACCAGATTTCAGAAAGTGCCCCACATGACCCCTCAGAAAATTCTGAAAAAATTCACACTTGTTCACCTACCAGATAAATGAACACATCCAAAATTTTAATGTCATATTTGTAATAGTTTAGGAGATACAGCCCTTTGAAAATTGATGGGGTTTTTTTGTTTTTAATTTTGCAAATTTGCTTTTCGGCCAACTTTATCTCTTTAGCTATATCTCCATAGGTATTCAAGCCACACTGCTGAAACTGACTGTCTGGGCTGAAATCCCCCTGAAAAGACCATATTTTGCATCCAAATAATTGTAGGTGCCTTCATGTTTGGTCCATGAGGCCTTGAAATCAGGTGAAAAGGCTCATTCTTCCAAATGTCCTCTCTCTTCAGGCTTACACTGACAGAATGGATGAATGTAGAGACCAAATTTTTTTGCATGGATTCTTATGGTCAAGATGCAACAATATACTGCAAAAAGACTACATTTACATGAAAATGTTGCTGTGAGGCAATGAATAAAATGGGTCGATTTCAATTTTTCACAGAAATACTCGTTATTTGTGCACCCAAATGAAATGTGGCCAGTTAATGAACATTTTGAAATTTTTACCATGTCTTCATATATGTTTCAAGATGTTGTGCACAAAATTTTAGCTTTGGGATAGAACTGGTTCTATTTTTAATTTTTTTTTTTTTACTGCATGACTATATTTCTTCAAATTGTACCCAAACGTAGGTGTAAATGGCATTTTTAACAGTAGAATGGCATTGATTATTGCACAAGTTATGATAATACTGCAGATATTGAACTAGGGTGTGGAACTGCATGATGGTTCAGATAGAAGAATTATAGATTTCCCAGAACTGGCTCAGGTTGATGCCTGTAGTAGAGACTTCTCGGAAATTGGATGGAGCTGGTCAGTTGACCCAGTTTCCCCAGGGTCAATGACTTAAATGGAGCTCAGATTTCCCAGAATCACCAATTTTCAGAAAGCCTGTTTGTCTTGATAATGTCTTTCTGTGACATTCATCCTTTCAGATCAATCCAACAACACATTTTTCCTCCATGATGAATAAGTTTGTTCAGGATTATGAATAGAATTCCCAAAATTAGGCTGGCCAGCATCATAACAATTCTGTAGGCCCTTTTCCACCGCAGGAACTTTTGCAGGAAATTTGAGCATTACCCTGGACTTTCAAAAACCCCAGTACGTTTGCACTGACAATTACCCGGGTAAATGACTTTCCCCCGGCCCCGAATTTACCCCGAAGAAGTTCCTGGTAGGGAGGTAGTACTTTCCAGATTACCAGGAACTCTTAGGGGCGGGGCTGTGTGCTGCAGAACACTGAGTGGTGGACCACACTGGCAGAGTTTCCACATTCCGTTCACCTGCGCAATTGAATTCATCCCACTATAATGCATGTTCTGTGTCCGTCCCACACCTACGTGTCCCTGTGCACAATGGCACCACGGGTACAATGCCAGTGTTGCACCACAGGAGGGCGTTTTAGCCTCACAGGTACAACGCCGCTAGTTAATTAATTTCCACAAGCTTTGTATTTTCATAATTCGGAAAATGGACTGAAAGAGAAGCTATGACAAGTGGACGGATGACGAGGTCCAGGCTCTTTTGAGCGTTTTTGCCCACGAGGAAATTCAGATGGACTTTGAATCACTGACATGAAACGAGCGAGGTTCAATTAAAAACAGTTTGAGCCAAATACATGTAAGGCGCATGGCTAAAGAAATACGAGAAAAGCTGAAGAACTGCACGTGAACTGTACTGCAGTCTCTGTTACTGCTCCTCATACATCATCAGCCTGATCTGAATAAATTACCCTGAACTTTGGGTGCCATGGAAACGCAATTACCAGGAATTCTTTGACCCCAAATAAGTTCCTGGTAATAAAATTCCATCCATCCATCACCTCCATCCATCCATCCATCCATCCATCCATCATCTTCCGCTTCTTCCAGGACCGGGTCGGGGGGGGTAACAGTCTAAGCAGGGACGCCCAGACTTCCCTCTCCCCAGACTCCTCCTCCAGCTCTTCCGGGGTGACCCGAGGCGTTCCCAGGCCAGCCCAGAGACATAGTCTCTCAACGTGTCCTGGGTCTTCCCCGAGGTCTCCTCCTGGTGGGACATGCCCGGAACACTCCCCAGGGAGGCGTCCAGGAGGATCCGAAACAGATGTCTGATCCACCTCAGCTGGCCCCTCTGGATGTGGAGGAGCAGCGGCTCTACTCCGAGCTCCTCCCCTATCCTAAGGGTGTGCCCAGCACACCTGCGGAGGAAACTCATTTTGACGCTTGTATCCGGAATCTTGTCCTAATAAAATTCCTGGGCTTTTGGTTTTTGTCATGATCATTGATGTGTGACATTTACAGTGAATCTGGCGGAGCAGACGTCTGTGTGTAAGAGAGAGCGAGAGAGTGAGAGGACTGGATGAGTGCAGCTCATGTTTATGATGTGGTTCTTTGTAGTAACACAGTTAAAACTGTGGCTTCAGCCTCTGACTGGTCGGCCACCCCTGGTCTACATGATCACATGATTTTTATGGCTGTTCTTTTGTTGTTGGACAGACCTCCAGCAGGGGGCGCCACTGTGTCACAAACAGACACAAACTCAAAGTAAAAAAAGAAAAAGAAAAATCACACTTTAATTCACTGTCGAGTTCAATGTCAGGTTTGTTCTCCAATAAAAAAAAACATTTCTGTAAAATGTTTGATGTTGAAACCAGTGTTTAGTGTTGATTCATTCATTCATTCGTTTACTCATTATTTAAGTTAAATCATTCATTTACGGTTTGAATCCATTTAAGTCCCTCAGTTCATTATTTTATTTTATTTTTTTTATTTTTTCCACAGTCTACATCGTTCTGCATCTGGTATTAAATATTTAATTTTCTCCTGTTGATTATTTTCTTATGTCGCTGATCTGAGTTTAGTTTTTACTTTTCTTTTTGTCAGTGTCATCTTTTAAGTCACTTCTTAAAATGCATTTTTATAGACTTGCCTTCATGTGATATGTCTCTTTTAACGTTTTTAACATTTTAATTTGAATATTTAATTTTACCCTGTTTTGGTTATTCATTTATATTGGCAAACATGATGATGTTTTATTCTACTCCTTCATGTTCATTTGACAGCATCATGTTCTGTTATTCTGCCCTCTCCACTACCATACATTCACAGTTAGTCCTGTTTTCATGTTGCTGTACTCATCTCTTTTATTGTTGTTTGCTATGTTTTATTCTGCTGTTATGCACTTTTGCTTTGTCTGTCAAAGCACTTTTAAGCTCAGTTTTAAAGGTGCATTAAATAAAGTTAATTAGTATTATTTTATTATTATTATTATTATTTGTTTTTAGTTTCATATCCATCTATTTTTTTATTATTTTTATTAATCATTTATTCATAAGTGATTGTTCCCGTAATTAAATAATTATGAAATTTATAAAAGACATGATCATAATGAACATAAATAAATAAATGTGTGTGTGTGTGTGTGTATATATATATATATAACTTTTAATAAAGATGTATGCAGGATCTATCCCATGTACTTCAAAAGTCCCTCAATTATATATTGACCCAAAGAATCATCATGTAACTGAATTAAAAATCTAAAATTCAATAAAAAGACAGCACAGTTTTAAAAGGGGGTGTACTTATTCCAATTTAAAGAATTTTTTACACTTTTTTTTTTTTTTTTAGTTTATCAGGAATATAGAATTTAATAATTTATGGACACATGTAAATTGTAAAATAACTTTGTTTTTCTCTTTATGAATTTGAAAATTTCCTTCTGAAATAAAACATGGATTCTAAATGTTTTATTTTTGTTTTATTTTAGAATCCTTGTGGTCAAAATCTATAAAATATATAATCATCCCAGTACCTTTAATTCAAATGTGCAATAACTTGTTGTTACCTCTCAGTACACTTATTATTATTACTCTTTTTATAATACTCTATTTTACAAATGTGTATTTGTGCTTGTATGTGCAATTACTGTTTTTTTATATGTTTGAGCTGTGTTTATGTTTTGTATCTGTCTTTTTTTGTCATATCTTTGCCTTTTTCTAACTCTTTTTCTGACTCAGGAAATGCAAAAGAATTCTGATGTACCTGTACTGTTATGGATCTGTGCGAATGGCAAATAAAGTCTATTCTATTCTATTCTATTCTATTCTATTCTATTCTATTCTATTCTATTCTATTGTTCTTATCTGTCATTTCAAGGGTCGTAGTTAAATTAATTAAGTTAAACAGAGAATGAAAGCAATCATAGAATAAATGATTAAATGCTGATTATTGATTATAAACTGTTTTTTCAACCTCTGAACTTTAGAACAGTTTATATTTGTTATTATACACATTATTATCAGTTTTTATTCATTCTGTGGCTCGGCCTCTGTGGGCGTGGCTTCGTTGACGCACACGCACGGGGCGGAGCCCAGTGGAGGGCGCGCCCCGCGGAGCAGCTGACACGCGGATAAAGTAAACTCCGCGGATCCGGATCAGATCAGACCGGGGACACCGAGACCGGAACGGACCGAAGACATGAGGGAGATAGTCCACATCCAGGCGGGACAGTGCGGGAACCAGATCGGAACCAAGGTAGGACAAGAACCGGGTTTAGACCCAGACCTGATGGACTGACCCGGGTTTAGACCCAGACCTGATGGACTGACCCGGTTTAGACCCAGACCTGATGGACTGAGTTTAAATGGTTCAGTGAGAAAAACTAAAACATAAAAGAAAGAAAATCAAGTTTATGAAGGCTTGAGTCCAGATCCAGGTTCAGATCCAGATCTACGTTCAGGTCCACGTTCAGATACAGGTCCAGGTTTAGATCCAGGTCTATGTCCAGATCTAGATCTAGGTTCAGATCCAGGTTCAGGTTAAGGTCCACGTCCAGATCGATCATCAAACGCTGAGTGTTGCCAAATATATAATAGTTTTATTATAATATAACATCTAATAGTAGTATAATAATATAATATAATATATTTAAAAGTTGTATAATATTATAATATCTAATAATGGAATAATAATATAATAGTATGATAATAATATAAGATAGAAGTATATATATATATCTATATAATATAATATATATAATTATATAATATTATATGTATATATATATATATATATATATATATATATATATAATATATATATATGTATCAGATGTAGTGTCCCTGGGTTGGACCTCCAGCCTCAGTTTGAACCTGGTCTCCGTCTCCTGGTGAATCATCACAGTGGTGAGAACTGAACTGTGGACCCACATGAGGAATGTGACACTTCCTGAACCCCTTTACCCGAACCTGGACCTGAAACCACATCTGAGGAACAAGGTGTCCTGATCCGGACGCCAACGTAGAAACAGTGATTAATGAAAGCGTCATGTAGGAAAATATCTGCAGAAGACCTGAAAGAACATGACCACAGGTTGGACTTCTGCTAAAGTCATGTTGTGAAACATAGTGTGAAGAAACCCAACTAAATCCACATATGAACACCAGCAGGAAAAACTGACCCTGAAAGTGAAAAGCACTGATTTTTACACTGGTTATAATTGAAGACAAAGGAAAATTTCATATCACAGTTATTGTGACCAAAATTATCACAGTTATCATTATTATCACAATATTGTTGAAATTGTGCTCAAAATGTTCAAGAAGTACTAATGCACCCACCGAAATAATTAACCAAGTTGTATTTAATAAATAAATAAATAATAAAATGTAATAATAGGCACAATGCACTTTCTGTTGCAGAAACATTCATTAGCATGTAAACAATTAAATATACAAATGTGCAGCAAAGATGGAACCAGACGGACAATGTTTGACCATTTTCCATCAAGTTTGAGTTGTTTTAGTTTCTTTTTCAGAGATAGAACGAACGATAGAACGAACGATAGAACGAACGATAGAACGAACGATAGAACGATAGATAGATAGAACGATAGATAGAACGATAGATAGATAGAACGATAGATAGAACGATAGAATGATAGAACGATAGATAGATAGATAGATAGATAGATAGATAGATAGATAGATAGATAGATAGATAGAGATAGATAGATAGATAGATAGATAGATAGAGATAGATAGATAGATAGATAGATAGATAGATAACGATAGATAGATAGATAGATAGATAGATAGATAGATAGATAGATAGATAGATAGATAGGATAGATAGATAGATAGATAGATAGATAGATAGATAGATAGATAGATAGATAGATAGA